>NC_140221.1:47491587-47514087 GCF_951802725.1 Rutilus rutilus | reverse complement strand
CACACTCTTCTGACTGAACACAGCTCACACACTGAGAGTGAAGGAGGCCGACACACACACACACACACACACACACACACACACTCTTCTGACTGAACACAGCTCACACACTGAGAGTGAAGGAGGCCGACACACACACACACACACACACACACACACACACACACACACACACACACACACACACACACACACTCTTCTGACTGAACACAGCTCACACACTGAGAGTGAAGGAGGACGACACACACACACACACACACACACACACACACACACACACACACACACACACACTCTTCTGACCGAACACAGCTCACACACTGAGAGTGAAGGAGGACGACACACACACACACACACACACACACACACACACACACACACTCTTCTGACCGAACACAGCTCACACACTGAGAGTGAAGGAGGACGACACACACACACACACACACACACACACACTCTTCTGACCGAACACAGCTCGTCACACTGAGAGTGAAGGAGGACGACACACACACACACACACACACACACACACACTCTTCTGACCGAACACAACACTTTCTCAGCCGTGTTGCGCGGGTGTTCCTCAGAGAGAGAGAGCCGTTAGTACTGCGTATTAATGAAGCATCTTCAGCCTGTCCTTTACTATCATGAGATTACACTGGAAATGTCATTTAATTAGGCTATTAAAAAACTAAAACTAAGCAAACTATTATAATGTAATGTTAATGAACATGCAGATATTAACACTTAAAATATAATTTAATTGCAATTAAATTCATGTTTTGTTTTAACATTTCTTTTGCAATGCACACTAAACAATATTCGATTTGCTGCACATCACATTATCTACACACAATATTTGTGCCGGTAACAAAACTGGTTCAGCAAATGCTTCATGTTCTCAGAGCAAAGGATTAAAAATGCAAACAAATTTTAATTAAACCCAATTTTGGTAGAAATAATTGAGCTATTGTAATGAACATGCACGTGACTGCTATTCAAATGTATAATGTATTCTGATGGCATGTTCTATTTTAACATTTCCTTTGCGACGCACGCTAAACTATATTTATTTATTATTATATTACTTGATGCAAGTAAGATGCTGCACATCACATTATTTACGCACAATATTTCAAAGGATTAAAAATGCATCAAATTTTAATTAAACCGCATTTTAGTAGAAATAATCATGCTATTGTAATATTAATGAACATGCACTGTTGAACTGCTATTAAAATTTAAAATGCAATTTGATTGCATGCTCTGTTTTAACATTTAGTTTGCAATGCACAATAAACATTATTTATCTGTCCTCACATGATTTAGTTTCAGCGTCTTTACTGTAGTTTAATGTTTCACTCTTACAAGAAAATATTCTATATTAGAACATTAAAGGTTCAGGCACTTCATGTTCAGGGAAAGTCATCACTTCATATACAGATAGAGAGGCTCCCATCAGATGTATTCAGTCTGAATGAAATAATCTTGTTTAAATCCATTTTTTTTACTTTTCATTACAGTTTATGAATGAATCGGCTCGTAAACATATGGTATCACTAGAAAAGATTGAAGTATTATGCAATAATTTTATACAGAACCTGTCTGGTCCTTTAAAGCTGAACTCTAGAGTTGTGTACAGAAGAGTGTATAATGATGTGCATGTCTGAGCATCTCTAACTCTGCTCTGTGTCTCAGGGACTTCCTACCGCGCGGCTCTGGCATCGTCACCCGCCGTCCGCTCGTCCTCCAGCTCATCAACTGCCCCACAGGTGAGTCCGGTCGCCTAGCAACAGCAGGTTTACATTACATCACCACCACCTTCAGCGGATCAGGTTTGACTGCAGAACCAGAACAAAGCTTTCAGAAACACTGCCCTCTAGTGGAGCAGACTGTGCTCTCATTTACAGCAATAACTACCAGCTGACATTCGATTTTAACCCTTTAAACTCTACTGTCTACAAACTCTACTGTCTACTCCAAAGTGTCGTCATCGACGCAGAGCGAGTTCCCTCGAAAGGCAACAAAGCATTTAAATATCATCTTACTAAGACATATAATTGGCAGATATTGATATTTATATGCATTTTATATCAGTATCTAATACTGTTATAAAGATTTCATTGATTTACATTACAAGCATCAGAGTTTCATCTTACTTTTTGTCATATAAATTTCAATAAGATGATATTTAAATGGTTAGTTTTATGATCAAAGCTCTGTAGTTTTAAAACATATAATGCAATGCATTTATATGCATTTTTGCATATTTATATGCATTTTATGCAAGTATCTGTTAAACTGTTATAAAGATCTCATTGATTTACGTTACAAGCATCAGAATTTCATCTTAATTTTTGTCATATACATTTTTTCCTCCGTATATGAGCCATAAAAGCCTGGTGGATCAAATATGATGCTAAAAATGATGCTTTTTTAATATATTTAGTCAAAAAACTGATATATTTCAGAAACATTGATGTTTCTCACTATTATTACAGGCTTTAGTTTATGTTGTGTAATGACGTGCGTGTCTGTCTCCTCTCAGAATACGCAGAGTTTCTTCACTGTAAGGGGAAGAAGTTCACGGATTTCGATGAGGTGCGTCAGGAGATCGAGGCGGAGACGGATCGGGTCACGGGACAGAATAAGGGCATCTCACCCGTGCCCATCAACCTGCGGGTCTATTCGCCGAACGGTCAGATTACAGCTCTGATTTTAGCATGTGATTGCAGGTTTTTTCACCTGCTTACACACATTTTCAAAACTTTGCCTCTTTTTTTCCAAAACTTTACACACAAATCCAAGAACTGCACATGCAAAATCTCTTGCAAAATGAAGCACTGCGTTCAAAACATCACAAACACATCTGTCTTAACAAACAACACCTTTGCCATAAGATGATATTTTTGGATGTATCATATACACGCTGTTATTCAAAACATAAAGTTCTTCTTTCATGAGCTTCTACGTTCATTTCTGGACAAGACTGAAAGTAATTGGCAGAGAGACTTAGAAAAATTCACGGTAAACACGAAAGCAAGATTGAAACCAAACTATTTCTTTTTTTACTGTGAGTGTTTGTGGTTGTGAATACGGTATTACACAGTCCGAAAAACCTGTAACTCGACCTTTGGCCTATTCTAAAGCCATGATTGGTTGGTGTTCAGTAAAGAAATGAATGTTTGCACACGTTAGGAGTGTGTGTGTGTGTGTGTGTGTGACAGTGTGAGGCTCTGATGAATTAGTGTGGCATTTTGATAGGTTGTGTTTGAAAAAGGAAATCAAGAGACTTCCGGTTAGATTTTTGTGTGTTACATAGAGAAGTGTGTGTTGTGGTTTGCAATCGAAGTCGAAGGCTGAGAATTAGTGTATGGTTTTGCAGATTTGGTGTGTGAGTGTCAGGTTTCAGAAATTCAATTCAATTCAATTCACATTTATTTGTACAGCGCTTTTCACAATACACATCGTTTCAGATCAGCTTTACAGAAAATGCATGAGCTCATATTACAATTTACAGTGATCTGTTATCAGAGGAGACTGTATAAGTTATGGATTTCAGAAATGTACATATACAAAATCAATGTATATTGATTATATACATTTTATATGTATAAAAATGTATATTTTTCGCATTGTTCGCAATATTCAAATTGTCTGACAAGTAAGGATTTTGTGTGTAAGCGGTTGAAAAAACCTGTAATATTCATGAACACATACTCAGTATTTTTGTCTTGTTTCCAGTCGAATATTAAAAAATTCTTAAATCAAGATGCATTTCCTAGATGAGTAAAATGTCATAAGATATTATGTCTTGTTTTCTGGGGAATTAATCAAAATTAAGAGAGTTGTTTTGGTAAGAAAAATAATGTTAATTCAAACAGAAACAAGATTATTTTTCTGACCCCACTGGCTTTTTTTAAGTAACGACTCGCTTATTGATTTATTTCCCCAGAAAACAAGACATAATATCATATGGCATTTTACTCATCTAGTAAATGCATTTCGATTTAAGAATCTTTAGATATTTGAACTGGAAACAAGACAAAAATACTGAGTAAGAAAAGCATTTTTTGCAGTGAAGTTATGCTCCTGGCAGAGTCTGAGTGTGTGTGTGTGTGTGTGTGTGTGTGTGTGTTTCTCCTGCAGTGCTGAACCTGACGCTGGTGGATCTGCCGGGAATGACTAAAGTGCCGGTGGGAGATCAGCCGATAGACATCGAGCAGCAGATCAGAGAAATGCTGATGCAGTTCGTGACCAAAGACAACTGTCTTCTGCTCGCCGTATCGCCCGCCAACTCTGACCTCGCCAACTCGGACGCGCTGAAGATCGCCAAAGAAGTCGACCCGCAGGGTGTGTGTGCACCTCAGCACATCATGCACATTAATCCTGGCATTCTGGAAAAGCTCAAGCGCTTCATTCGTTTTGCTTACATTTTATAAAAAAGGGTTTCAAAACAACACATACACACACACACACACACACACACACACACACACATACACACACAAAAAATTGTTACATGAGATAAAGTAAACGTTAACTGAAATACTATTGAAAAACTATTTTATTTCAGCGACTTGCCAATGCAATATTTCCCATCTTCATTTAGTTTAACTTGATGTAGTAAAATAAAACATTTAGTTTAACTGCTAAATAAAACATTTAGTTTGACATATTGCATGTTCAGATATTCATACAACAAAAGACGCTGGCATGGAAAGAGTAAATGTTAACTAGCGCAGTTTACTAATGTGTACAAATGAAACCTTAATGTAAAGTGTTAACAGAAACTCACTATCTTCATGAACTTGTGAACAGGCTTTGACTTGTAAATAGAGATGCACCGATATGAAAAGTTTGACCGATACGATAACCGATATTCTTTTATATTTAAAAGCTGATAACCGATATATCGGCCGATAAATCTAAATCCACATTTTTATATAATTTTTGAGAGCCTGATTACAAAAACTAAATTCCCACCATTAAAATCCATGTCCCAAACACACAATTATAATGATGTTCTCATTAGTAATTTAAATAAATAATTTTATATAGCCGATATGACACATGTTTCTCTTAACTGTATTTTTTTAAGTGATTTTAATCATATTTCAAGCAATTCATAACCATCATGTTGAACAGTCGCATCTGAAGAGTCTCAGCTGAAGGAAATAATACATTATTTATCGGCTTTAATATATCAGACACATTTTCTTATCGGCCCGATAACGATAACATTAAAAATGAATCGATACCGATATGGTGGCGGATATATCGCGCATCACTAATTTGAAAGGAAATATTCTCCTAAATGTGAAGTGTTTAGCAATTATTAACAGAAATATCTGGTGCTGCTTTAACGTCTGTTCGCGATGTGTGATATTTTCAGGTTTATTGGGGGGAAAATACTTCACATATACAGACAGTGTGACGCACAATATGGCGGAATAAGTCCCGCCTTCTAAATAAAAGAGCCAATCACAACTTGCCTTAAAGGGACTGTTAAATATCAGTTGTGATGCATCCAAACGGTGTGTGTGTTCTCATGCGTTCTGTGTGTGTGTGTGTGTGAGCAGGTCAGCGGACTATCGGTGTCATCACTAAACTCGATCTCATGGATGAAGGGACCGACGCTCGGGATATCCTGGAAAACAAGCTCCTGCCACTGAGACGAGGTGAGGCGATCGCCTGGATTACACCATCATCATCATCATCACATCTATCAAAACATGCCCTGAAATCGTGGTTCTCTCTTCAATGATTCAATTACAGTCACACACAAAACACAAGCATCGAACGGGTTCTGTATATAAACCCATAATGCTGAGAAAGATCCCTCAAACATTCAGAGAGTTTCTTTGCTCGCTTGATTTCTTTATATATGCTTGTGTTTTTGGAAACTATTACTTTTTTGTTTTGTTTTGACAATTGAGTTGTAATTATTTTAAAAACTGCTCATAATTATATAGGTCATTTTTTTTTTTTATTCATTAATTAATGATTTAATAATAAGAAAAAATGTAGATGAAGAGTCGAATCGTAATTCCCAGATTTTGATGTGCTCATTCATTTTCCTCATTCATTAGAAATAAAATGACTTTATTTATAAATATCACAAATTCATTGCTTATTTATTCATATTATTATTAAATATGTGACCCTGGATCACGTCACCAGTCTCCAGTCGCACGGGTATATCTGAGGCAATAGCCAACAATAGGTCAAAATTATCCTATTTTATGGATTATAAAATAATATCCATATCCTGTTAGATATCCATGTCTGTTTGTATTTACCTTTTTTGTGAAGTATGCTATAATTGGCTATTAAAAATCAAATATTAGTTTTAGGTAAACATTTTTTGCACCCTCAGATTCCAGATTTACAATAGTTGTGTCTCAGCCAAATATTGTCCTATCATAACAAACCACACATCAATGGGAAGATTATTTATTCAGTGATCAAAATTGTGACCCATGTGACTGGTTTTGTGGTCCAGGGTCACATATATTTAAATAACTTCTCATTGGATGTCCTCAAATTAAATGTTACAGTGAGGAGCTATTGAACTTTTGGTATTTCCTTTTGTCCTAAAATATTTATTTACCCATGAGATTTTATGTTAATATTTCAATAATTTAACAATGATGTTGGCTAATGGTCACTTAAACTTATTTGTTTTACAATAATTAATTTCAAATTTACATTTGTATGATTTAATGAACTATTAGGCTTTTATTTTCTTTATAAACACTAGTGGAGAAAGACTCTAGCAACATCTGTGACAGCAAATTTGACTTGGGGTAGTAAGTAACTGCTAGTAAAAAGTATACTTGGTGAACTTGGTAAAAAAAGCATACTTACCATGGTAAACTGCAGATGAAGTGAAAGGAGTGAACAGATCTGGTCTCATGGTTTCCCTCTAGTGGAGAAACGTCTGTGAGCGGATCAGAAAGTCTTCATTTCAGTGACACATCTGGAAAAAACGTTGCTTTCTTTCTTTGCTCGGCAACAAAGGATATTTATGGGAAGCTCTCGGGAAGCAGTGTGCTGACGCAGCAGTTTTACACACGTCAGGTTTTCCCATCAAACGCGCCTCCAAAACCGCAAACATGCTTTAGAAGGATCCGACAGCATGAGGAACGAGAGTTTAACCTTTCAATCCAGACGCATGTCTTTTTCTATCTGCACTTCATATCTGCAGATATCAGCATCATCCAGTCTAATACGGTTTAATGCCATTTTCAAGAACTTTCCACCCAAATCAAATCCTGCTCAACACAGATATACAAATGAACACTGGACACTTTTCACATTTCTGAACATTCAGTTTTTAAAAGGAGAAAATATAGATAAAAAAATCTGTTTTGTAATATTAATACTGGATTAATACAGTTTTACTTGTGAATACAAACAGTAATATATAACATTTCTGTTTTTATTAACCTTTTTTAACCCTTGTGTGTCCTTAAGGACATTTCTGTCTTTTTCATTTGTTTCGTTTTTGTGATAATTTTGCCTTTGTTAACATCATTTTTGTCAGAAGTGTGTATTTGTATTGGAATTTTCATATTTCACCCTCATTTCCTTTCATAAATCTATTTATACACAAAATAGTTCCACTCAGGACCTCAAGGACAAAAATGTCCCCATTGAAACCAGTTTAGTCCCAGGGCCATTAAACTATAAAATGATGCAATCTTTCTTAAGAGGCTTTCATTCTGTTGGCAAGGCTTCAAAATTACACATTTGTACTATTGTTTTAACCAGATGGCACCATTTTGTCAGGTTTCACACTCGCTTTGCTCCTGTTTTCTGCTGTATTATAGAGCCAAGTGGATCTTTAAAATGAGACCAAACTTAAGCTTTATTAAGAGTTTTTTGACACAGATATTTATGTCCTCTAAGGACCTTTTTAAATCGACGCTCAAGGCTACGTGGATTTAGGACATTTAAATGCTAATTAAGGCCTTATTTTTACATTAAGGAATTTAAGACATTTTACGGACCCTGTAACCCATAGAAATAGAGAAATACAGCAGTTTCGTAGAAGAATTAACAAGGTCTCAGAGTAACAAACAGCATCATAAGCAAATCAACGCCAGACTTCGATTCCCAGGGAAAGCAAGAACTGATCAAATGCAAATGTTTGCCTTGAATGCAATGCAGGTCGCTTTCAAAGCGTCTCCCAAATGCATGAATGTCTCAACCTGTGACAGAAATAACTGGAATCTGAGTGTGAACTCAAACATTTCTCATCAAATTCAATTTTATCTGAACTGTGTTCTTCTCTTATGATGTGTGTATCTGAGTCCAGGTTACATCGGTGTGGTGAACCGCAGTCAGAAGGACATCGACGGAAAGAAGGATATTAACGCGGCTATGGCTGCGGAGAGGAAGTTCTTCCTGTCTCATCCCAGTTACAGACACCTGGCCGACCGCATGGGAACGCCGTTCCTACAGAAAACCCTCAACCAGGTGAGGCGATGTAGACGAGAACTTAAAGGAGTTGTTCACTTCAGAATTTAAATTTCCTGATGATTTACTCTCCCCACGTCATCCAAGATGTTCACGTCTTTCTTTCTTCAGATATGACTCCTTAGATGTTCCTTGATGCAACAATTGTATTACATTTTTTGACTTGCAAGAGTCTGGACTGATATTCCGGCACAACTTGGCATTTCTGACTGGGTTTATTTTAGTTGTGTTGTGAACTTACCTTCATAAAACCTTCAACTCTCTGTCGTTCTTCCGCAGCAACTGACCAATCACATCCGCGACACGCTCCCCGCGCTGCGTGCGAAACTGCAGAGCCAGCTGCTGTCCATCGAGAAGGAAGTGGACGAATACAAGAACTTCCGTCCAGACGACCCGTCCCGGAAGACCAAGGCCCTGTTGCAGTCAGTCTCACTCTGTCCTTCACATTCAGCATGCTTTAGATCAGTGGTTCCCAAACTGGGGTACGTGAGGTGACAGAAGGGGTACGCTAACAAAATGCTGAGTCTTGCCGTTCATTTAATTCAACCCTACATGAAAGGGTTAGTTCACCCAAAAGTGAAGATTCTGTCAATAATTCCTCTCCCTCATGTTGTTCAACCCCGTAAGACTTTAGTTCATCTTCGGAACACAAATGAAGATATTGTTGATTAAATCTGAGAGCGGTCTCACTCCTCCATAGGCTTCTCTGTTATTGAAGTTTGCCGGTCCAGAAAGTTACATTTACATTTAGTAGACACTTTTGTCCAAAGCGAGTCATCGTGAAGAGGCAAAAACAACGCAAGAAGTGCTCAAAATACGAAGTTCAGGCATTGTTCAGAGTAGCATTAGCCCGATAAGAGAGGATTAAAGGAAAAGGAAAGAAATGTAAACATTTTTTTTTGAGATTTTGGGATATTTGTCTTCAATAACGTCTTCTTTCAGACTTGTGGTGAAAAAAAGTCTGAAATACACATTTAGGTCTTTATTTTACTACATTTTGTCTGTTTGCGTCTGTAGATTTCTCATAAATTCAACAAAAGTTGGCGTTGTAAATCCTCCCGCTGCTCCCTGTCATCACACACACCGTTAGAAAGCTCTCTCTCTCCTGTACAATGCTGACGGATCCAAATATGGTCATTTCCTTTTTATCAGCAACCAATCGTGAAAGTAAAAGGGCTGAATGCGCAATCTCATTGGCTGATATAAATCTTTAAAGCCTGTTTTCTCAAAATGACTTTTCTCTCATTCTCCAAGTCTGAAATCTCCACTTCAGTAGCACCTATATACACCAAACTCTCCAGTCTTGTACCTAGTTATATTATGAAGACATTTACAGAGGGATTTGTAAATGTATTATTCCTAGCCTGATTTATATAACATTTTATTCCAAAAAACATGGCGAAAATAGTTTTTTTAAGGCTATTGACAGTATATTCTGATTTACAGGATAACAAAAGTAGATATCCATAAATCCCTCTGTCATTTTTTCCCATCTAATATGTGAACACAATGAAAAAATAATTTGTAACCTGGCTTTATCCAATACTCAGATAAATTACAGAAAACTTGTAATACATTTTTTCCTCATCTTAATGTAGGTAATCAACTGGGAAAGTTTCATGGTGATATCTGCTAGTTAAAAATGTTACCCTATTCACCTGTAGTGTCTCGCCTTAAGTGCTCACGGGAGAGATGGGTTTCAGCTGTCTTCTGAATGTTGCCAGGGATTCTGCGTTCAGGATGAGGGTGGGGAGAGCGTTCCACCAGCAGGGAACCGTGAATGAGAAGGTTCTGGAAAGTGATTTTGTGGCTCTCTGTGATGAAACCACGAGATGTCGCTCGTTGACCGATCGTAGGCTTCCGTAGGCTGATGTTCTGGATGATCGAGCTGTCTTTGTAATGTGGTCTGTGAAGGTCAGCTGGTCATCCAATATTATTATTGTCCAATATTATTATTATTACGCACAACCCAGAAGCGCTGCCCTGTTACACTGCGTGAACTCACTCAGTTCGCCAATCTAAAAAAAGTTTGGGAACAACTGCTTTCGATTAAAGCATCTGCTAAATGAATCAATGAAACTGCAGACGCTGAATGTTCAGTGTGTGTGTGTGTTGTTGGTTTCAGGATGGTGCAGCAGTTCTCAGTGGACTTTGAGAAGCGCATCGAGGGATCCGGAGATCAGATAGACACGTATGAGCTCTCCGGAGGAGCCCGCATCAACCGCATCTTCCACGAGCGCTTCCCCTTCGAGCTGGTGAAGGTGTGTGAGCAACGATGGCCGCACTGATGGCCCACATTGATGATAGGAAATGTTTCCTATAAATTGTAATAATATTTCACTGTTTTTACTGTATTTTTGATCAAATGAATGCAGCCTTGCTGAGCAGAAGAGGCTTCTTTCAAAAATAACCATTTGACCTTTAGTGTTGACCTTTAGTGTTGACCTTTAGTGTTGAACGTCTTCTGCAGTTTTTGTGTGCAGCCACAATGACTACAAAACTCTTTAAGTTTTGTACAAAGCATGTAAGCCTCTGTGTGTCACTGATGAGTAACGGCGCAGGATTGTGTCTCCCTCCGGCCTTATGAGTAAAACATTCCAGCCTCCTTTGCCTGGAAACACACACACACACACACACACACACACACATGCAGACTCATACTCGCATTTATACACACTAACACTCAAACTATCACACACAAACTTTCACTCTCTCACACACACACACTTACTCGCACGCACAGACAAACAAACTCACACACACACACACACACACACACACACACACACACACACACACACACACACACACACACACACACACACACACACACATAGTAAAACACTGTCTGCAACAGGAACTACCTGATCCACAGATCTGTTTTCTGTAGCTTATAAAATCACTAGATTCATTGATCAGTCACGAGTTTAGATGCAGGTGCAGTTCCTCATAATCAACAGAGGGTGAAAATAAACTGTTTCCTGTTTAATTCAGTCACATGTTCTCTGTCCTCAGATGGAGTTTGATGAGAAGGAGCTGCGCAAGGAGATCAGCTACGCCATCAAGAACATCCACGGCATCAGGCACGTGTGTCCTGCACTTCAGTTTACATCTCTGTCCCGCTCGTGTGTCCCGGGTCACCCTGGGGTCACATCTGGGGTCAAACCTGGGGTCACACCTTGGGTCACACATGGGGTCAAACCTGGAGTCACACCTGGGGTCAAAGTGGGGTCAAACTTTGGGTCACACCTAGGGTTACACCTGGGTCAAACCTGGGGTCTAACCTGGGGTCACACCTGGGGTCACACTTGGGGTCAAACGTGGGGTCACACCTAGGGTCAAACCTGGGGTCACACCTGGGGTCAAACCTGGGGTCACACCTGTGGTCAAACCTGGGGTCACACATCCAATCACAAACATCTCTGACTTCAGAGTCTCATCCAATCAGAGAACCAGGATGAGGGTTTTGTGATTCGATTCGTGACAGTAGCCGCATTTCCATTACCCTTCAAACTGCGCAAATTGAAATTGCGAATTGAAAATGCGCCCAATGGAAACACGTCGATTTCGCAAAAACTCTCATATATCGCAAAAAAAAATTATGCTCGCATTTTCAGGCAATTCGAAAAAGGAATATTTCGCAAAACTGCAATGGAAACAGTATTTTTGCATATACAGGTCGTACGTAACAGGCGATCATTCTTTAAAGATGGCGCAATATGTTTGGACAGAAGACGAGACCGAGTTCTTTATTAAACTCATAAACGACAAAGGAATTACGGGAATACTGGATTCTAAACCACAAAGAAATGCCTCAATTTATCAAGATCTTGAAGCAGAAATGATGGAGAAACACCCAGAAACTCCTCATATGTGCCGCTCACAGTATAAGAGTCTTTCCTTGCCATTAATGCGTGGATAAAACGCCTACGTCTCCATCGGTTACAAATAATGGCTAATGTGGTGTTTGGGATATACGTAAATTTAAATACGTAAAAACTACGTTTCAGTCGCATAACATCGGTTAATGGAAACGTTGTCATTTTGCAATAGTTTTTTATCGACTTTTATAAAAAATATCGCAAAAGTTTTGCGCAAATCTGTAATGGAAACGCGGCTTGTCTGTATGTGTCTCTCCTCGCCTCTCGAATGAACCTCCGTCTGTAGAGTCTCTCTCGTCTTTAGGACAAGAAAACATGTGACCTTTGGGCTTCAATAACCAACATGAGGCTTTATTATTGCCACATGTTTTATTTATGATCCTACTTTTGTCCAACAATCTTTATTATGAGTTAATGTCTCACGGGTGGCGTCAGACGAGAGGGTCGAATTGCTGTTATATGAGCATATGCACAAATTTCTGTTAATGTTAGAGTCTAATGTTAAGTTTTATTGTCATATTTGCTTCTTATTTTAGTTTTAGTTGTGTTTTCCCTTATAAGTGATATTTCAGACATGAAATAGTTAAAGGTGCTATATGTAGAATTGAGTAACTCTTGTTATTAGCGACACCGGTGGCCGTTAAGGGAACTGCAGCAGCAGTTTTTCGTTTTCTGTTTTTCTTCCGTTCTTTGATTAGGGGTTTAAAAAAAAGTTAGAAATATGCTTAGCAGTGATTTACTGTTAGCGAACATCCCGACGCCGTCCACTGCTGAGATCGACGTTTATGAATATACATCTGCGGTTTTCCCGCCAAAAACATTCCCGAGTCGTTCACATATAAATCAGTCGACAGGCTTTCAGCAACAAACTAGGAAGTCGGGGAACGTCTCGCTTTTTAAGTTTCGTTACAAGCTGTTCATTCATCGGCAATAAAAAAGTGATTAATACATGAAAATTCGTACATATAGCCCTTTTAAATGAATCAATTGGACTTAATTTGATAAGATACACATTAAGATTTTTACTTCTTTCTTTCTTTCTTTCCTTCCACCCCTCATTTGAGTTTTAGTCGTTTTCCTTATATTTTAGGCTTCATTGATAATTAAATAATTAAATTGAACTTCAATTGATACAATTAAACAACTTGACAAATATGTTACACTAACAATCGAGCTCCAGTTTAGAGCCATTATTTCAGTTCTTCATTCATTTCTGATGGGCTGGGGAGGGAGTTTGTTGGATTAACGCTCTTCTTTCCACCCAATTTTTCCTTTTCTTTCTCTCCTCTGTCGTTCTTCTCCCGGGCCTGTCCGTTCTCTCTGGTCGGACAGAACTGGGCTCTTCACACCGGACATGGCCTTTGAGACCATTGTGAAAAGGCAGATCTTGAAGACTAAAGAGCCGTGCCAGAAATGTGTGGACATGGTCATTTCTGAGCTAGTCAATACCGTTAGGCAGTGTACTAAGAAGGTAAAGGCCTGGTGGAGGGGTTTTTCCGTGTCTCCCATCAACCCAAACTATTGCTGTTATCCACCTGTGACCCCCCAGGGGGATTGTGGGTGTTTATCGTCGTGTATGTTCGTGTGCCTGAGCTTTGGACAGGGGTTCTGGGTGGAATGGCTTTGTGTACAGAGAGCCGTGGACGCTGAGGTTTCAACCGCTGGGTGATCGTAGTTAATCATTTGATTACGGTCATTTCGTAAAGAATTAACAGCATTTTTACTGGGGTTGTACGATATTCAAGACAAATGTGATGGCTTGTTAAATGTGATATTTCATTTAGAACTGAGAAACTGAAATTGATATAACAAACTGGATCTGCACGATTTTGAACAAATGATTTATTACGATAATTTCGTCAAAAGTAAGGGTTAAGTAAGCATTAACCAGTTAACAGCGTTTTTACTGGGGCTGCACGATATTCAAGGAAAACGTGATGGCTTGTTGAATGTGATATTTGATTTATTAAAACATTTAAACAAATTAAAACATTTAAAAACTGAAAATTACATAACAAACTGGAGCTGCACGATTCTGGATAAACTGAGAATCACATTTTTGTTTTGTTTAAAATAGAGATCACGATTCTGTGGAAGCTTGTTTCCGCCACAGAATAAATAAATAAAAAGATTATTGCGATAAAAGTCACAATTCTGGCTTTTTATCTTAGAATTGCATGATATAAAGTCAGAATTGTGAAAAAAGTCAATCTTTTTTTCCTTAGAATTGGACTTTATAACTCGCAATTGCAAGTTTATATCTCACAATTCTGAGAAAAGACGTCAGAATTGCGAGATATTAACTCGCAATTACGTGTTCTAAAGTCAGAATTGCGAGTTAAAAAAAAATCAGAATTAGTTTATATCTTACAATTTTGAATTTATAACACGCAATTGCGACTTTATATCACGCAATTTTGACTTTATATATATTTATATGAAAATTCGCAATTGTGAGATAAAAAGTCGCAATTATCTTTTAAAATGTCTTTTTCTGTGGCGGAAACAAGCTTCCATATGATTCTGAATAGACAACTAAATAACATAACGTCATTTACAAGAGCTTCTGACAAAATGTTAATTACTGCAGTCTATTTAAACAATATATTTATTGTTTAAATATATTTGATGTTTGCGATACCGCGTTTTTGAACGAATCTCTTGAATGAATGATTCAATGACAAATATTTTTTAACAGTCACTTGTCGCCACCTACTGGTGTAACCATGCAATGATACAATCTTTATTGGTTAACTCTATTTTCATTGCTACCGTAGACATCAGTGTTAATATCCGAACTATAAACTTGTATCCCAGAACTTCTGTGATCATTTGAATATTTGTAACACAAAAATAATGATACTGTGTGATCGAAAAGACGCTGTTTTCATATCTATACATGACAACTGCTTTCTCTGGGCCAGAATGCAGATTTGAATGTTCTCTGTGATCGTACTTGTCAAAGTTTTAAGAGACGAATCGTTGACAATTAGGAATAAGATCGTGTGGGTGTTTGAATCGAGATTGTGATCTTTCAACGCTTAATCGCGCAGCTCCATAAATAACGTACTACAGATTTCCAAAACTGACCAACGATTTCATGCCATCTTGACCGGCCGAACCCAGTCTATTCTCTGCTATCTGCATCAACATAAACTGATATGCATTGGTTCGGATGCATATATTTTCGATAATTTCAACATATTGTGCAGCCCTATTTTTTGCCGTTAAAATTATGATTTTTATTTTTATTTTTACAGCATAACAGCTCAGAGCAAAGCCGTGCACATCAGCATCCAAACCCCAAGCTGACACTGTTCCTCATGAGTTCATCTAGCAGACCTCAGCGTCCAAACGCTCTGTTTATTTGAGACAGAAGCTTTGAGGAAGGCAGAGATGTGGCTAACGGCACTCAGAGATATTGATCAATAAATCTAGTGAAGCTTCTCGAGGACACTTAGGCCAAATCACATGTCAAGTCACCTTCATTTATATAGCGCTTTATACAATAGAAATTGTTTCAAAGCAGCTTCACAGTAATATACAGGAAAGTAACAGAATTAATGATGCAAATTCTGCTGTAAATAAAGCAGCTCTAAAAAGACAATAGTGTCATTATTCAGGTAAATACTATATAGAAGGTGTACACAAATACAAACACCATCATGGAGTAGGATTTACTTTAAAAGATTGCAAAGAAACTCCAAGTAACACTGAAATAAAAAAGAAATATTGAACTAGAAAGACTGAAATAGTATTTCCTTGTAAAATGTACTCCAATATCTCTCTGATTTACAAAATCATTTCTACAGTGTGTTCTGTTCACTTTGACCTTCACAACGTCAGAGTTTCAAAACCAAAGAACTCAGTCAATTAGATACAAAAGAAATGCTTCTTGCGATATATAATATTGTCACTGTTGGCTGCAGAAAGGGCTAAACAAGGAACAGGTGAATCAAATCAATTAAACAATGAGTCGCTATGACAACAAATGAAAACATTCTAGAAACCATAGAAACAAAAAGGAAACACCACAAACGAAGAGTTACAAACTTAAAAGTTGATGAAAATGTTACAACTGAACGTTACGAATATATAGCAAATACCAACAGAGAGATGTTTTATTTTGTCGCAAAATGCAACTATTATCGCCAACTACTCCGAAATGGCAAGAAAACAAAAAATTGCAACACATTGAAATAAACATGAAAGACTGAAATAGTGTTTTATTGTAAAACATACTTGCGACTTAATCCACTCAAATAATCCAACAAATCTTAATGTAACAAAAAACTTTAACTGACAAGAAGAAACAGCTAGATTTTTAATTACTGTAATGCCTTTAATAGTAATACTGTTTTAATTTTAGTATTAAATATACATATATATTTTTTATAAATCAGCAATCGTTACAACTGTAAAACAATCAGCAGAACAAATATATTCAGTGTAATGTGTATAAAATCTATAATTATTACCGGCTCTTATTATCAGCTCTTGGACTGCCTTTGGTTTGCGCTTCTGCTTTCTGAAGGCTTTGGGTCTCGGCGACGGGTCGACGTCTCTTCGGCTCGCTGTCGGGTGGCTTGAGGAGGAACCAAATGTCTCACTTGCCTTCTCTTTCCTCTGTGCTGTCTATCTATCTGCCCTCCGACCCTGTCTATCTGTCATCCCTCCACCTCTTCTTCTCTTCCTCCATGACTCTTCCTCTGCAGGACGGGCCTGTTTACCCCTGACCTGGCCTTTGAGGCCATAGTGAAAAAGCAGATCCAAAAGCTAAACGGGCCGTGCCTCAAATGTATAGATATGGTTGTGAGCGAACTCTCCTCCACCATTCACAAATGTAGTGAGAAGGTAAAGAGGAACGAAGCTCCGTTCGTCCACGTCTATCTTAAACGTACGGATAGACCGATGGCTGGACTTAATAGCGAAAGTCGTAGATGTGAATGTAGTTTTGTTTTATTCTAAGGTGGTAATATTATAAATATGATGTTTTTAATCTCTAAGATAGTTTAAAGGAAGAATGAGTATTTTGTCATCGTTTACTATTCATTAAGTGTGTAAATGATGACAGAATTGTAATGATTCTAGTTTTAGTTAATAGTAACATCAGGCGTATATCAGTGTCTGCACGTGCAGATTTTGTAACAGGAATATGGTAAATATCGAAACATGTCCAGGTCATATTTAACCTGAAATCAGAAGACAAATCAATTATATACAGTAGTGGCCAAAAGTGATGCCCAGCCACGGACAATTTACATCTTCATCCGTTATTTCAAATATTATTAAAGACTTTGTATGCATATTGCGTAGTTATGCTTGGAGTGGATTGTTTAGTTTGTGAAAATAACACAATGAAACTGTGCCGACATCGAGGAAAAACACGTGCAAAAACAAGAACCAGTGAAATATTAATAACTGATAATGTTGTTGTCAGCTTTTTGTTCTTCTATGCATTTTTTTGCATAATAAAATAAAACCTGTAGCTGTAGTTTCTTTGCCTTTTTTAAACAAATCATTTAGTCAGATAAATACCTAAACCAAGTTTAGTGTTTTGATCTTCCCTCATGTTTAAAATATGTAAACAAATGTAAAATATTTGGTTACACTTGATTTTAAGGTGACGCAGTTACAGTGTAACTACTTGAATAAGTACTGAGTAATATTAATGAAGTATGTACTTACTATAGAGTTACAGTTAGGGTTTGGTTTAGGTTTAGTTACTTATAATTATGCATAATATACTGTTATTATTATAGTAAGTGCATGTACTAACGTGTAACTGCGTCACCTTAAAATAAAGTGTTACCAAATAATTTCCTCATATTTTTAGGGTTTAATCGAATTTTTAGGGCAATTAAAAACATATATGGCCTCCGGACGTCACTTTTGGCCACTCTACTCTACTATTTTATTAATATTATAGATTTGATTATATATTATATATAGCCTTTTTTGTTGTTGTTGTTGCAATGTGACATTATCTTAATGCCAAATTTTGATGAGAGAATAAATGAGCCATTTCTGTGATTTCCTCTAAATAAAAATGACAAGCACTAAAGTTGAAATGAAAACTGCATATATAAAAACAAAAACATTCAAAATATGAATAAATACTACACTACACTCTAAAAATGCTGGCTTGTTGCAACCCATGTTTGGGTCAAATATGGACAAACCGTTGAGTTAAAAATGTAATTAAAAAATGTAAACCAACGTTTGGGTTTGTCTATATTTGACCCAAACATGGTTGCAACAACCCAGCATGTTTTAGTGTAGTGTGTAGTATAAAAAAATACTAAAATAACACTGTTACACATAAATCAACATGTTCTCAAATTGAGCGTAGACCAGATTTATTAGGATTCCTCAGTCCAGCAACGATCGGTCTATCCTTACCACTCAGATCTCATCCTGGTTTATTTTGTCTGTGTCAATTTACTTTACTAAGTATTTGTGTCGTTTTTCACACAACAGTAGCCGTAGACATTTGATCCAAATTTGTTTTTGTATTAATAACGCATGCTCCCTCGTATGGCCCCTTTTCTTCAGTGTGTTTTTCTGTCGGATGTGTGTGTTTTAGTTGTAGCGTGAGAATATGGCCTCTTCTGTTTGACTCTCGTATTAGAACTGATGCTTCGAGCTGGAAGGTCTTCTTACACCAGCAGACTAACAGTCATATACATCTCTGTCTCTATCTCTCTCTCTCATTCCCTCTCTCTCATATCATTTCATCACACGTGTCCCTCAGAAATACTCTGCTTCTGTGGATTCGGACTGAATGGAGTTTTGTGTCTGAAAAAACACGTTAAAGTAATAGCTCATGCAAAAATAATAATAATAATAATAATAATCTGTCATTATTTACTCACCTTCACCTTCCAAATTCATATGTTGTTGTTTTTTCTAAAGCGCAATATGACATTTTTTTGAAGAATCTTCAAGCTCCTAAATGGACTCAAAACCCCTCATAAAAGTATCACACACGCATGATAACATCAGTCAGTATCACTAGTTTTCTGAAGCTTTGTGTGAGGAACCAGGGCCCGGTTTCCCGATAACGCTCACTCTTAGCGCGCTAAGAGAGCTCGAAAGATATATCTTACCAAAGGTGTTTATGTTCCTAAGTGTGTTCCCCGAACCATACCTTAGGAAGCTGCTTAAGATATACCTTCTTACGTGCGACGTTACCCGGCGCTGTCCGTGGCGATGGTGCTGAATTGTTTGATATCGATGGCTCGAGAATCAATTATTCTCTCGTGCAGGGGCTGTTTATGTGAGAAAGCGGTGTTCTTTATAAATGAAGCACTTCAGAAATAGTTGAAATTGCAATTTATTATGATTATTGGATATTATAAAAAATAATCCAAACTATAATAGCCTATAATAGCCTAGCCTACATATGTTAAAATTGTAACATATATTGCTGCCACAATAACCTTTTCAAAAATTTACGTGCCTTCTTCTCTTTCCCATTCTTGTTCGCTGAGGTGAAGCTGCGATGAAATATTGTTCTTGTAAATACTTTCCAGCATTTCAGTAATAAAAGTTTACATCTTGCGTACGGTGCTCGGCAGTGATCAAAAAGGATTTAAACCATGAATTTTGAATCTCTTGTAAAGTCAGAGATGTGGATTCAGACGGCAATTAAATTCGCACAGGACCTGTTTGTCAAAAAACAGAAGGTACTAATTTGGCCAGGGATTTTTACGCGGGTTGGGTGAGAAAAACACTGATATTATGGATTCGGACGGCACTAAAATCACCGGCTTACCCCTGTAAATGTTTAAAATACCGGACGAGCCCATGAGAAACAATATTAGCGTCCGAATAGGACTTAACTGACAGTAGCCTATGCTTTCACTGGCCTTTAAAAGAGCGTTTTAATTAAATTAATAATATTGTATAATAATATAATTAAAAATCTAACAACAATCAGTGTAATGACAATTTTATTCTTTGCATGAAAACACTTGAATTAGCCTAATTTAATACTGTCTGGGTGTATTAAAACTTCAGAATTATATTCATATAGACCTGCAACAGTGATAAGGTAAAGCTAAGAGTGGTCCAGACCAACCTTACGAAAGTGTGACTTACAAAAGATATACTTAGCGTACGAACGTTTCGGGAACCGTCCCATAAGGTTAAGAGAGAGGTTAAGGAATAGGTTAAGAACTACTTAGAGATAAGAACGCTTTGGGAAACCGGGCCCAGATCCAAAATGAAGATGTTATTTGCTCAATTCTCAAATCCTGCGCATTCAAACATATGGATCACATGCATTAGTAAATAAAGTAGAAAATACAATTATTCAGTTCGTCCTTTTTGGAGCTTGACAGTCGAATAACTTGTTGTACGAGGAAGAGTTGCATGAAGGTTTTCTCAGGAATTCACTCTTCGTGTTGGACAGGAAAAAAAGAGCAGCTTACGTGTTTGGAAGGACACGAGTAAATGACGTAATAACGCCAGACGATCTGCTTTACTGAAATCTAACGGCGTAATATATGCAGCATGTCGGTGTGCGAGTTCCTCTGAAGGATCGCAGTGTGAATCCACACGAGGACTCAACCCTTCTCCTCTCGTTCTCACTGTAATCTTCATCTCTGAGCTCGTTTGTTATGCCTGTTCGCTCCTCTAGAAACACTCATTTCTACAGAACCCTGATCATGTGATGTTCCACTGCTAGACGCCCATCACTGCATCCCTGTGCGAACCTAAACACTCTGCTGGTGTAGTTTCTGCGATTGTATGTTTATATGCGTGTGTGTGTGTGTGTGTGTGTGTGTGTGTGTGGGTGGGTTGATTTATTTAATTCTACACTGGCTTCAAGTTCCAATGCATCAGCAAGTCACACAGATCCTGACAATTCGGTTAACATTTATTGCAGTGTTCAAAATCAAATCACTATTAACTTTCGTAATACTCATTCCTGGTCTTATTGTGAATGATTCATCCGCATGATTCATGTGCAAACTCTTGGTATTTGGATAAATGTTAGGGAAGCACGATATATCGGCCACCATATCGGTATCGGCCGATATATGGTCATTTTTAATGTTATCGTTATCGGCTCGATAAGAAAATTTGGCCGATATATTAAAGCCGATAAATATTGTATAAAAATGTGGATTTAGATTAATCAGCCGATATATCGGTTATCGGCTTTCAAATATAAAGAATTATCGGTTATCGGTTATCGGCCAAAATGTTCATATCGCTGCATCCCTGGCTAAATCACTGGACATTGCAAAGCCAAGAGGCTCACAACTAACTATTTTAATGCATTGAACTTTAGAGTCATGTGACATGTATGTTTGTGCACAGGGCCTAAAATTAACAAATGCCAGTTGACGAGTAAATGAAACGGTCAATCCTAGTAAATATAGTCGGTTATGTCTTAAGTGAACGTGAACAGTTGAGAAAGTAAACGTGTGTATCAGTATATTAGATCCGTGCATTCGCTCTTAAAGTGACAGCAGCCTAATATTCCTGCCGTCTGTCAGTAATGATAAATCACTCACTGCTCTTGGCTGAATAACTTTTGTAACTTTAATAAGGATTCATCCATGTTTAATTTATACAGTGACTAGTGTTATTTTACATTTGATTAGCATACTTTATTCAAGTTCTGTACCTGAAAATTGTCAGGCTGTTTTTGCAAAAATAGTTTAATGGCCGGTAAAATATATTTATGGCCGCTAAATTTTTGGGATTGTGTGGCAAAAAGTAAGTTTTAGGCCCTGTCTGTGCATACGAACATGATTGACATGCATGCATAGCCTGTATATTGCAAGAATAGTGTTCTTTATGTTGATTTCACAGACTTTACAACAGGTTTTCTCTCAATAATTCATTTTAGAATCACGCTCATTATTAAGTAAAGGGTGTAGTGATCACCTGTTGCAAACTCAGTGTGTTGGTCGTATGGTTTATTGGCATCACAAGCGCGTGTGATTGTGTCACAGTTGGCCCAGTATCCCATGCTGAGAGAGGAGATGGAGCGGATCGTCACTCAGCACATCCGAGACCGCGAGAGCCGCACTAAAGATCAGGTGAGTCCCGTCCCGTCACCAGATCTGAACGTGTTTCATCCTTCCCTCGGGTCATTCTGACACGGATTTTTTGTTTT
>NC_140221.1:47481587-47486587 GCF_951802725.1 Rutilus rutilus | reverse complement strand
GTCCACATACCGTCACATCTGTCCACATACCGTCACATCTGTCCACATTCCGTCACATCTGTCCACATACCGTCACATCTGTACACATACCGTCACATCTGTCCACATACCGTCACATCTGTCCACATTCCGTCACATCTGTCCACATACCGTCACATCTGTCCACATTCCGTCACATCTGTACACATACCGTCACATCTGTCCACATACCGTCACATCTGTCCACATACCGTCACATCTGTCCACATTCCGTCACATCTGTCCACATACCGTCACATCTGTCCACATACCGTCACATCTGTCCACATACCGTCACATCTGTCCACATACCGTCACATCTGTCCACATTCCGTCACATCTGTCCACATACCGTCACATCTGTCCACATACCGTCACATCTGTCCACATTCCGTCACATCTGTACACATACCGTCACATCTGTCCACATACCGTCACATCTGTCCACATTCCGTCACATCTGTCCACATTCCGTCACATCTGTCCACATACCGTCACATCTGTCCACATACCGTCACATCTGTCCACATTCCGTCACATCTGTACACATACCGTCACATCTGTCCACATACCGTCACATCTGTCCACATACCGTCACATCTGTCCACATTCCGTCACATCTGTCCACATACCGTCACATCTGTCCACATACCGTCACATCTGTCCACATTCCGTCACATCTGTCCACATACCGTCACATCTGTCCACATACCGTCACATCTGTCCACATTCCGTCACATCTGTACACATACCGTCACATCTGTCCACATACCGTCACATCTGTCCACATTCCGTCACATCTGTACACATACCGTCACATCTGTCCACATACCGTCACATCTGTCCACATTCCGTCACATCTGTCCACATACCGTCACATCTGTCCACATTCCGTCACATCTGTACACATACCGTCACATCTGTCCACATTCCGTCACTCCGTCACATCTGTCCACATACCGTCACATCTGTCCACATACCGTCACATCTGTCCACATACCGTCACATCTGTCCACATACCGTCACATCTGTCCACATTCCGTCACATCTGATCCAGAAAGGTTCAAACGACAATCACCAGCTGGGGATTCACCCGCTGTAAAACGTGAAAGACTTCAGACTTTGGAGAAAAAATGAGACTCAACCGGCCCATGCGGAAACAAGGATAATATCGGAAGGGCATTAAATGTCACGCAATGCTGATGTTGTTAACATTAACAATTTGAGAACAAAGTATAATTTGCACGGTTTGACGTGATCTGAGAAGCCATCGTTAGATTTAATCGCCGCGATTTACTGCAATGCTTTTTCTTTCTTAGTTGGTCGGAACAAAAGTGGATGTTACTTGTTTAGACGACATTTTCCGGTGAAAACTCTTATGTTGGTCATACTTCCAAAAAGTATAATCTGTGATTGCGAACGCCAGGAGCCACACCGGCGGCGACTGACAGCCGCACGTTCTCCTCAAAACATCGGATTCATCCGCGCTGTGCCGAGCCGAGGCACAACCCACGTAAAGTTGATAATTACGCGAAGAACTGCAATTGCAGATTTTGAACAGAGATGGCGACAAAGAGGAAAAACTACAGACTGCAGCTTTAAACATAAGTTAATAAATATGAGTTGACTGTTATGACAGGGCTTGAACTGCGTGTATTGCACATGATTTTACTCATTCCTGCAGATTTCGTGCTCACCTCTCAGAACTAAACAGTTCTTTTTCGCTTCTTATTGCTCTTAAACAGTCAAATACTCACAAAATAATGTCAAAACGCTGTTCCTGGCGAGTATTCTCGTAAACACAGTTGTGTTTTAAGTGAATGTAAACAGTTGAGAAAGAAAACGCATGTGTAACAGTATAATGGATCCGTGCGTCAGGTCTTAAAGTGACAGCAGCCTAATAAACCTGCTGCCAAATTATGAGATGATATTAAAAATATGTATATGGCAGTTCTTCCCCATGGTATTGATGTTAAAATTGTGGCCAGTGTAAATGCTGAGTGGCTGTAACTTTAGAAAACCACTAGCCAGAGTTGCTGGTGAGCAAAAAGTTAATTAATGTCAATCCCTGTTTGTGTTTATACAGTCAAACCAACATTTCTTCAACATTTCTCACATTATCACAGTTTATTCGCTATAGTTTAGAAAACGGTACTAAAATATGAGCAGAACTCAGTTGATATTTGACTGGTTTTGTCCGTCCTTCTGTTAGACTGTCTCACACATGAATGATGTTGAATATCTGTCAGCTGTTAAATTTAACTACACAATTAGATAATACCAGTTTAGCTCAACCAATCACCAAGCAATGCTTCATTGTGTTCAGTCTGTGTGTAAAAAGAGCATTAGCAATTAAAGAAAACACACTTAAGAAAACATGATCAGCTCAAAGTGTCCCAATCATTTTTGCTCCCAAATTGTTTTAAATTTACTGTATGAAGAATTTTTGTGTGCAATATCTCACAGTTTACTTTATTTTGCTCTCCTCATTTACATAAATGATCTATAGTGTCCTGCACACACTAGTACAAATATATATATCTGGTGTCTGATTAATTTGTGGTTTGACTGTCGTATGTGTGGTTTTTATAAGCGTTCATCATCACACACAGATTCTTGTGTTTGTCGTGTGGCAGTGACACTACTGAGCATTATGCAGTAATACACACGACGTGTGTGTGTGTGTGTGTGTGTGTGTGTTCCAGGTGATCAGGAAGGGCTGGCTGACCATTAACAACATTGGCATCATGAAGGGCGGCGCTAAAGAGTACTGGTTCGTCCTGACGGCCGAATCGCTGTCCTGGTACAAGGATGACGAGGTGAGACGTTTGCCATGTTTCTGGTTTCAGATTGAGAGTTTAGTTCTGGTTTCGCTGTATTGGGTCGGTTTGCATCTTCAAAACAAACAAATGTCTATTTATTTCTACATAACTCTTCAGTATATGTTGGTCTGAACCAGTAATCATGTTTTTGACAATTCTGCGTGGATGGGATCATTTTGAAATTGTTCATTTATTTACTACTTCCATCATTTATTATGCATATAATAAATTAATAAATAACATTAATTATAATCTATTAATTAATCTGTCTAATAACGTCTACAATTATAATAGTTACCGGTCTACCAAGTTCTGACAATGTATGGAATATTATATTAAGAGATTATCCAAAAAAACACACAGTTAGTGTGAACGTAAACAGCTGAGAAAGAAAACGCATGTGTAACAGTATAATGGATCAGTGCGTCGGGTCTTAAAGTGACAGCAGCCTAATATTCCTGCTGAAAAATTATGATTATGAATATCTATATGAGATTATCCACAAAAAAACAATAGGCCTATACCTTTAAAAGCACGCAATCACGAGCAGCTGAACTTCTCCATTGATTATAGTATTATAATTACTATTAGTATTATCCACACTATAAAATCCTTATTTGTTTATTCACCTGTGAGTGGGTCTATGTAAAATACGGGACGATTCTGTATTATTCTTTTCAACTCAGCTCTTCAAATCAACATTATTGTCTCATAACCGCATCACAACTGATCGTTTGCATCAAAGTTAAAGCAACATCGTCTTGATTTACGTTGGAGATGTGCCTCGGAGCGTCCCGCGAGCTTCCCTCGAACACCGGCGCCGGCGCGACGGCTTCCCACCAATCATCACTCCCTTCAGCTTTAACGCCACGCTTTTATGTGGAATTATTTATATCAGTTTTCCGCAATAGAAAAGAAATGATCTCAATTCGGTTATTTTTAAGCCGTTTCTGCTGACTTGACTCTCTTTTTCCCCTCGGTGTGTTTCTGGCCGGAGAGTTTTCCAGCACTGGAAGGTTTTCCTGCTAAATGAAGCTTGCAGGATCCGAGAGGTTTTCCCATGCTGTCTTTCAGAAAGGAAAAGCAAAGCAAAAACGTTACAGGATGATGATGCTTGGTACATTTTAAGCTCAATCATGTTTCGATCGTCATGTTTGGTGGGGGTGAATATTTATGGGAAAAAAAAAGGATTATTGAAAATAGAGTCAAAACAGTAATATTGTGAAATATTTTAAATCATCTGTTTTCTATGTGAATATATAATAAATTGTAATTTATTCCTGTGATCAAAGCTGAATGTTCAGCATCATTACTCCAGTCTTCAGTGTCACATGATCCTTCAGAAATCACTCTAATATGATGATTTGATGATCAAGAAACATTTATGATTATTATCAGTGTTGGAAACAGTTGAGCTTGTGGAAACTGTGATATATTGAATTTTTTCAGGATTATTTGATGAATATAAAGTTCAAAAGAACAGCAATTATTTGAAATAGAATCTTTTGTAACATAAAAAATGTCTTTACTGTCACTTTTGATCAAGTTATTGCATCCTTTTGCAATAAAAAAAGTTTTGTTTTTGTATTATATTAGGTTTTTCACATAAATCTGAAGCAGAATAACTGTTTTTAACTCTGATAATAATCATAAATGTTTCTTGAGCATCAAATCATCATATTAGAGTGATTTCTGAAGGATCATGTGACACTGAAGACTGGAGTAATGATGCTGAACATTCAGCTTTGATCACAGGAATAAATTACACTTTACTGTATATTCACATAGAAAACATGATTTAGATAATAATAATATTTGATTAAATAAATGCTTGGTGAGCAGAAGAGACTTTTTTTAAACAGAACATTGTAAACTTTTTATTGGTAGTGTAAGCATATGTATATTTATAGTATTTTTAGAGCTTTCTCTTGACTTTGAAATGTTCTCACTAGGGATCGTGTAAAGCTGGCACACACATGTGCATACCAGAGCCTGACCTGCCACACACACTCACTATTTCTTTGAAAGTTAATGGTTTTATGAGGAGCAGCCCTCTCTTGACGAGTGTGTGTGTGTGTGTGTGTGTGTGTGTGTGTGTGTGTGTGTGTGTGTGTGTGTGTGTGAGTGAGTGAGTGAGTGAGTGAGTGAGTGAGTGAGTGA
>NC_140221.1:47369087-47476587 GCF_951802725.1 Rutilus rutilus | reverse complement strand
TGTCAGTTTTCCCAGTATTTCTCAGTTTTCCTGGACTCTGAACGTCTCAGCTGTAGACTCTTCATATTGCTCCGCATGGCGTTCCCGAACACATTCCCTATGATCCAGCCGGCGTCTGATGAGCGCCTCGGTGCGTGGACTCGCAGGCTTGACGTGGCACACGACTGGTCACTGACTCCACCAGTGAGCGAGTGAGGGAGCGGAGAGGAGAGAGAGGCGGGGCTTAGCTCCTCTTCCCTCGTCTGGGTTTCGGTCCTGCTTTTTTTAGGGTGGCAGCAGGAAGTTGATGGTCAAAGGTCAACAGGAAGTGAAGCGCATTAATTTGCCGCATGTGTTGTGTCACTTTCAGGGAGGAGGGTGGGGGGTGGGGTATAGCGGGATCGTTTCGGGTGGAAAATGCGCATGTGTAAGTCTGAGTGAGTGTATGTGTGTGTGAGTGAGTGTATGTGTGTGTGAGTGAGTGTATGTGTGTGTGTGAGTGTATGTATGTGTGTGTGTGCCACTGGTCCATGATTCTGTACATGTATTTGACTGCATCTGTAGTATTTATGTCCCGGTAAATTCTTGAATTAAAATGTTGTCCCTGTAAATTCTTTTAATTCTTTCTAGCGGGATCGTTTCTGGCGGAAAATGTGCATGTGTGTTTGTGTGTGTGTGTGTGTGTGTGTGAGTGAGTGAGTGAATGTGTGTGTGTGTGTGTGTGTGTGTGTGTGTGTGTGTGTGTGTGTGTGTGTGTGAGAGAGTATGAGTATGTGTGTGTGAGTGAATATGTGTGTGTGTGTATATGTGTGTTTGTGAGTGTGTGTGTGTGTGTGTGTGTGTGTGTTAAGGTCATCTGATGTGTGTGAGCTTTCCTGTAGCTCAAACAGTAGAGCGTCGACGCTTGCAACGCCGAGGTCATGGGTTTGAGTCCCAGGGAAAGCAAGAACTGATCAGAATGTAAATGTGTAGCTTGAAATGCAATGTAAGTCGCTTTAGATAAAAGTGTCTGCCAAATGCGAGTGTGTGTGTGTGAGTTGCGTGGCTTTGTAGCGCTGCAGGAATGTCGGAGTTTCTTGGCATGACGGTGGGCCTGTAATAACTCCAGATGTGCGGGACTGTGTTTTTCCTTCTGAAGCCGATTTCCTTTCCCTGTCCGGCGTGAATAAAGAGGCCTTTATGCTGGACGACCCCCCCGTTCTCCCACACACACACACACACACTTAAACGTTGGGCAACTGAGCCGAAATCAGGACCAGATTTGATGTGGGAGGCAGCAGAGCTCGACCCACATAGAGACGCTCCATCACCAGTCGGAGAAACTACGAAAGCGTTTCCAGTCTCCAGCTTTAACACTGTTACTGTGATTATTAAAGTGTGGGAATGGAAATAGTGTAAACCTTATGATAATCTTACTAGTAACACTGCCGTTTAAAAGTTTTTGTTCGGTAAGATTTTTAACGTTTTTAAAAGAAGTCTCTTCTGCTCACCAAGGCTGTGTTTATTTAATTAAAAATACAAAAAAAAAACAGTAATATTGTGAAATATTATTATAATGTAAATCAGCTGTTTTCTATGTGAATATATAGTAAAGTGTAATTTATTCCTGTGAATGTTCAGCATCATTACTCCAGTCTTCAGTGTCACATGATCCTTCACAAATCACTCTAATATGAGGATTTGATGATCAACAAACATTTATGATTATTATCAGTGTTGAAAACAGTTCAAAAGAACAGCATTTATCAGAAATAGAATCTTTTGTAACATTAAACACTAAACACTACCGTTCAAAAGTTTGGAGTCAGTGAGAATTATGTTATTTGTATTTTTGGGGGGAAATAAATAAAAGAAAACAAATACTTTTATTCATCAAGGAAGAATTAAATTGACAGTAAAGACATTTAAAATGTTACAGAGTTACAATAAAAAGATTTTATTTCAAATAAATGCTGTTCTTTTTAACTTTCTATTCATCAAAGAATCCTGAAATAAAACTGTTTTCAACACTGATAATAATCATAAATGTTTCCTGATCATCAAATCCTCATATTAGAATGATTTCTGAAGGATCATGTGACACTGAAGACTGGAGTAATGATGCTGAACATTCAGCTTTGATCACAGGAATAAATTACACTTTACTATATATTCACATATACAACAGCTGATTTACATTATAATAATATTTCACAATATTACTGTTTTTTTTGTATTTTTAATTAAATAAACACAGCCTTGGTGAGCAGAAGAGACTTCTTTTAAAAACGTTAAAAATCTTACCGAACAAAAACCTTTAAATGGCAGTGTACTGTAGTTTTACTTAAACATGATAAACTACACCTCTGACACTGAGCATTACAGTTCAGTGTGTGTGTTTTCAGCGTTTCTGCTCCAGACATGAAGTACAGTATAAAAAAACCACCTAGCAATGCTTTTTTTATGTAAAAATCAGGTCGTTTCAGATTCTTTTTTTCTCTATTGAATCTCCACCCGTTCTTGTGGTGTGCAGTGATGTGGTGTGTGTGTGTGTGTGTGTGTGTGTGTGTGTGTGTGTGTCACGGGAGGAGCTCTGGGTGGCGACTGTGTTTGCTTTAGCTACGGTTTCTCCTCTCGGACTCGAGCGAGGAGCTGGCTCAGCAGTCCTGAAGTCCTCAATGTTGCACTGCAAAAAAAAAAAAAAAAATTCTTTGTGGATATTTTTGTCTTGTTTTAAGGACGCTTGCATATTTTAACTGAAAAAAAAAATAATAATAATAATTTTTAACAAATTTAACAAATTTAGATGTCAAATTTAACAGTGCATATAATTAATTAAATTAATAAATTAAATAGTTACATTTTATTTTTTTTAAATATTTTAACTGGATAATTCACAAAAAAAATTTTTTTTAAATTAATGAATTATATGCACTGTTAAATTTGACATCTAAATTTGTTAAATTAAAATTAAATCAAATAGTAAATTTTTTATTTTTTTAAAAAACTAACATTTTAACTGGATAATTCACAAAAAAAAGTTTTTAAATTAAATTAACAAATTTAGATGTCAAATTTAACTGTGCATATAATTAATTAAATTAATAAATTAGTTACATTTTTATTTTTTTAAACATTTTAACTGGATAATTCACAAAAAAATGTTTTAAAAAATTTGATATCAAATTTAACAGTGAATGTGCATATGATTAATTAACTGAATGATAAATTAAAGAAACAGCATTCATTTAATTGTTCTTTTAAAAAAAAAGAAGATTTTAACTGGAAAATTCACAAAAACAAAAATTTTCATTTAATTGAAATTAAACCAATGTAGCAGATTTTAGATGTAAAATTGAACAGATTAGTGCGTATGATTAAATTAATAAATTAAATAAACATTTAGCAGTTTTTTCTCATGCAAATTGATTTTTCCAGTTAAAATATGTAAACATCTTTACTAAACAATAAGGATCTTTACTTGGAAAACAAACTTTTTTCAGGGTTTTTATTTTTTATTTATGTAAATTGATTAATTGATTATTAGTTTATATAATCACATGCACTATTGGATTAAGTTTTACCCTTTTTCTATAAAAAAAAAAAAGTTTTATTTGAAATCTGGTTTGTGAATTTAGCAAATAAAACATGCAATGCATAAAACCGTATCCAGTGCAACTCTCACAGTTAACACTGTTAAAGTGATCCCTCCCTCCCACATACACTCACACAATCCTGTGGGAAACACTGTATTATTACATTAATATATTTAGCATGAGAGAATGGAAATGTTGTAAACCTGCTCTCAGAGACGCTGAACTTCACGGCCGTGTTTCGGCAGAAAAAGCCTCAGTCTGCGACACCATCGTCCTCTCATTAAACTCCTGCGGGCCGTCGGGAACATTCGTGTTCTTTATGAGGGAGCCAATGATAGAGTTCAGTATGTTCAGCTCATTCTGGCTCGGTTTTATTTCCGTCTGCGAACCCAAAACACACTCTGAAGTCTTTCATGAACTGATGAGATGTTTACCTTGAATGCGATGTGTAAAAGCAGGCACAAATGTAAGTCGGTGAAACAAGACGCAAGCGCACAGAGATGAAGTCCTGGAAAATATTCTATGCAAGTGTGTGCATTATGCAATGTTTGCTTCAAGGGCTAGTTCACCCAAAAATGAAGATTCTGTCAGTAATTACTCTCCGTCATGTTGGTCCTCAGAACACAAATTAAGATATTTTTGATGAAATCCGACACTTTCTGATCCCTCCATAGACAGCAACGTCACTGACACTTTCAAGGCCCAGAAAGGTAGTAAAGACACCGTTAAAATAGTCCAAGTGACTACAGTGGCTCAACCTTAAAGGGATGGTTCGTAGTGAAATCCACCGAGGGTCCTTTGCACCATGACCTCGAGCCAAACACCACCCAGAACATTATTAAAGTTAGAGCTTATTTAGAGACATCAGCCGGATGGTTTAGTGCAGGCGCTAATGGATCCAAGGCTGTATCTGGTAAATTACTCCACTAATAATGCCCAGAATGGTACCAAACGTCTACAGTAGTACAAACAGGTTCTGTACTCATAAAACGAGGCATTGGAAAGTTTGTAAGTACATCAGGAGTTTATTTATAAATAACACTTGCCTAACGGCTAATGCTACCGCTAACCCGGACGTCGAGGTCACTTCAGTGATTTGGGAAAAGCCCGTAAAAGTCCGGGCAGAAAGCCAGTATATGCAAAAAAAATTCTTCTTTTTTCCGAAGTGTTGACAGCTTAGTGCTAACTAATAATTGTTATAAACTGGTACTACCAACAAAATATTAGTGCATTCCTGGAACTGGGCGTCGTTACACTCCATCCTTATGCATCGCTTTCTGCAGGACTTTTACGTGCTTTTCCCAAATCACTGAAGTGACCTCGACGTCCGGGTTAGCGGTAGCATTAGCCGTCAGGCAAGTGTTATTGATAAATAAACTCCTGATGTACTTACAAACTTTCCAATGCCTCGTTTTATGAGTACAGAACCTGTTTGTACGACTGTAGAAGTTTGGTACCATTCTGGGCATTATTAGTGCGGTAATTTACCAGATACAGCCTTGGATCCATTAGCGCCTGCACTAAACCATCCGGCTGATCTCTCTAAATAAGCTCTAACTTTAATAATGTTCGACTAAGGGGAGAAAAGGCTTCTGGGGGGTGTTTGGCTCGAGGTCATGGTGCAAAGGACCCTAGGTGGATTTCACTCCGAACCATCCCTTTAAGTTTATCAAGCGACGAGAATACTTTCTGTGCGCAAAAACAAACAAAAATAATGACTTTATTCAACTCTTCATGTTCTTCTGTGTGTCTCTGAGTGAGTTCACGTAGTGTAACAGCGCAGCACTTCTGGGTTGTACGCATAGGCGTCGATTTCGGTTGGGACGGTGGGGACGCGTACCCACCAGATTTCGTCATGAGTCATTTTGTACCCACCACTTTTTTTTCAGATAACGTCCATAATAATTAGACTTTGGGTTCGATTTTGGTTGAGGAGCAATATGAGAGAGAAATTTGGTGATCGTTGTTTGGGTACATTAAACCACGTCATGTCATATTGTCAACATGGTTTATGAAGCAGAATAGCTTTTTGAAAACTGAAGGCTTTCTTCTTCATAAAACGAGTCGGACATCATCACATTTTTGTATAAATTTTGATTTATTTGCATTAGTAAGCTACAGGACATCGTCTTTCAAAACATGACCTGCGTGAAAGAGAGAAAAAAATTAATGCGTCATTGTCCCCAGCACATCTCAAACCCAACCGACGCCCATGCTTGTACGTCAGAACGGAGGCTCACTATAATATAGATCATATAATGATATGGAAGAGAAGAGATGGTTGAATAAAGTCGTTATTTTTTTTTTTTTTTTTGCGGCAGGAAGTATTCTCGTCGCTTGATAACCTTAAGGTTGAGCCGCTGTAGACATTTAAACATTGTCTTTACTAACTTTCTGGACCGGCAAGTTTCACTAACAGAGAAGCCTATGAGGAGTGAGACAGCTCTCAGATTTAATCAGAAATATCTTCATTTGTGTTCTGAAGATGAACGACAGTCTTACGGGGATGAACAACATGAGGGAGAGTAATTACTAGGGGTGTAACGATTCATCAACTACATCGATGTATCGATTTATATTCCTACGATCCAACTGCATCGATCTGTGCTCGGCAAGTTGGTCTTCCGGACGACATATATCGATCTAACATCGTTTTAAAAGGTAATGAATCGATTGTATCGATACTAGGAAATAACGCATTGGATTTAAGCACATCAGACTTTATATGGATGTTTTTTCTTAGCACTTTTAATGATAAAGGCGTTAAACGTTACTCGATTCAGTCTGCCTATCTGTGACGTGATCGCCATGCGTGACGCGCCAGCAGCAGCAGCAGCGCGAAGACAACAAGCAGCGCAAAGTCTCTCACCTCAGAAAAACGGTCTTTCCTGTCCTCTCAGCCGCTATACTGCAGTAGCGCACACTCTTCAACTGCACGCGCAAATGCGCCGGCGCGCTGTATCACTTCACTAAAGTGCAAAAGACATACGAGAATACAACGTCGTGAATTAGTAAGTTAAGAAATAAAAGTAAAATACCAATAAATTACGTTATTGGTACGTCATGTGTGTTGCTATTTATCAGGAGCAGTTTCCATGTTTCTTTACCAGTTCTTCTAAGTATTGTGTATCACCATGGTGGCCTAATTGTTGTTCGTTTCCATAACAAAATGCCACTTACTGGTTATTTTGTATATTTGTATATGACTGTGGTGGCTCATACCAAGATTGTATTAACAAAAACTAGTTTGGGACTGCTGTTTAATAGCTTAACCCCATATTCTTACCATATTTTTTGTATGTTAAGGAAAGGGGGACAGAACTTGTGTGTCAACAATTTTTGTGTAAACAAATGTATTATAATAGGCCTATATAATTCCTAAAAAGGTGGGTCACGGCTTGATGGCCATGGGGAAATGTGGGTCCCATGGCCAAACTATTCAAAACATCATTCAATGTTGTGATAATCGTAATTAATAATCGCAATTACAATTTCAAGGGAATAATCGACAATTATAATTTTTGTCATAATCGTGCAGTCCTACTTTATTCAAATAAAATGTGAATGCATTTGACATTAATTGTTGTTTACTTGTTTGTTTATATCCATAATTAATTGATACCTGATTCCCTTACAAGAATTTTTTGCTAAAAAGTCACTGAATCGATTCGGATCGTATCGTTCTAAATGAACCAATATCGTCCTTGAATCGTATCGACAACCACGAATCGCGATACGAATCGAATCGTTGTTAAAACGAATCGTTACACCCCTAGTAATTACTGACAGAGTTTTCATTTCTGGGTGAACGAACCCTTTAACGCCTGCCAGATAAGAGCGAGCACACGGATGCAGAAGTGCAGGTATAGTCAGCGCTTGACCTTGGCTATGGGGGGGTCGAGGTCGTCCTGGTGTGAGGCTGTTTGCCTGCAGACTTTAGAGCGGGACACTGAGGGGTTAATGTGTTTAGCAGAGCCGTCGCTGCTGTAGACATCAGTGTGTGTTCAGAGGGTTCGGGACCATCAACTCAAACCAGACCTCCTCTCTCGTACTGCTCCAACCAGAGACGCATTTTTTCTTTCTAATCACATTAGCTCAGCAAAAGGCCTTCAGCTTTACGATGCTGGGGGGAAAATCTCTTTCTTCTTTTTGTAGCGTGTCAGTATTTTCATAGGAGCTTTTCCAAATGCTACATCACTGGATTTACTTTGCATTCAATTGCACAGACGGTCTTGAATATTTTATTACATCAGTTTGTTTGGCTTGAGTAAATTAACCCTATTCATGTGCTTCTTTGTATGGCAATAATATATTTAAATAACAAATATCAGCTTTCTGTCTTTTTTTGTTCTTGACAAGGCTATTTTATATGGAAGCTTGTTTCCGCCACAGAATAAAACATTTTAAGAGATAATTGCGACTTTTTATCTCACAATTGCGAGTTTACATCTCGCAATTCTGACTTTATTTCTCAGAATTTTGAGATATAAAGTCAGAATTGCGTGAAATAAAGTCGCAATTGCGTGTTATAAAGTCAGAATTGCGAGATATAAAGTCAGAATTGCATGATATAAAGTCGCAATTGTGAGATAAACTATTCTGAGGTATAAAAAAAAAAAGTCCGTCTTTTTTTTCCCCTTAGAATTGGACTTTATATCTCACAATTGTGAGTTTATATCTCACAATTCGGAGAAAATATGTCAGAATTGCGAGATATAAACTCGCAATTGCGTTATAAAGTCAGAATTGCGTGTTATAAAGTCAGAATTGCGTGTTATAAAGTCAGAATTGCGTGATATAAAGTCGCAATTGCAAGAAAAAAAGTCAGAATTCTGACTTTATAACCATTTTTTTTTTGTAAGCATGTCTAATTAATTGAAATTATGATTTTTTTTTTTTTTTTTTTACAATTTAACAATTTATTAAAGGTTTAACAAACAATACATGTTTAGGGCCCTTTGAAATGCATTTTTTTTTCTCAAATTCTGTTTTAAATTTTATGGATTCCATTTTAATGGCTTAATTACATTGCAATAATTTAAAAAGCATATCCAATTAATTGAATGAATAAAAAAAAATAAAAAAAATATATTTCTATGAATTTTTTTTTATTCAGAAATTCTGTGTTGTGTATTTAAATTTTTCTGGCAATCAAATGAAATCATATGAAATTAAACAAAGTGCTGCACAGCTTTACTGTTAAAAGTAAAACATAAAACAAATCTTGATTATTCCTTAAACTGTTTTAATAATAATAATTACTATTGTTAGTGTTAGTATTATTACATTGCGATGTAGCAAATTCTACTGTACAACAATAATATATTTGTCACAATTTCCTCAAGTTAAACTGAACTTTTATTTTGACGGGTTGCCGTGAAGACTTGAGTTTCTGCGCCATTCATTCACACAGACACGCAGGATTCATATTTAGTCTTTTAGTGGTTTAATATTCACAGACACTAGCCTATGTCGCGATATTTATTTATAATTTTTTGTACAAATTCAGTGTAATTCGCTGCAATCCTACGGCCCTCAGATCCCCAGATTAATACTCCTCTGAGTGTAACAACTAAAAAGCCTCAGAGAAGTTTCAGATCATTTTGTGAGTCGTTTCGCATCTTTACATTTCAGAGCGTCTTCTCCAAAAGCAAGCGCTGTATGAGGGATCGTTCTGCGCAGAATGACGCTTTCCTTTTTTCCTTTTGTGAATTAAAGACAGAAAAGACGGGGGGAAAAACCATGCATTTAGAAAATTGCCATTGGCTTGAGCTCAAGGCGCAGTCGTTCTGGTAATGAAGGGTTAGAGCGGCATTATTGCTCCCAGATGCTTCTCCACGTCTCTTTGATGCTAACCCAGTCTCTCTCACACACACACACACACACACACACACAGCACATTTCTGTTTCAGACCACTTCATTTTTGGTTCAGTTCATAAGTTTTTGGTTCAGTTCTACATATATAATACCATTATGGCTCTCTATGTCGGTTCTGAGGCGAACGCATGAACATGGACGTGTGTAAACATGCACACGTCTTAAAAGCGTGTTTGTTTGTATTATCGTAGCGGCCCGTGAGAAGTGTGTTTATGAATCGAGTCTGAACTTCCTCCGCTCTTATAATTGCGCGCGAGTATTAGTCACACCGAAAACAAAACAACGGAAAATATTCCCAGTTCAGTCCGTGTGGTTGGCCATAGGAAAGAAACATCTCTAATTTTATAAAAATATATATGCGATGCGATGAAGGAGCGACGTCTGAGTGTTGCTAGAAGTGATTACCCAGAGTTCTTGGGTCGGAGTCAAAAAATGTCTTAAGAAAACTCAGAGCCATCGAGACTTTACAAGACCATATGGAGAATCATTCAGTGTGTGTGTGTGTGTGTGTGTTTTGGGAGCTGGGGAGGTCAGAGGTCACGACTGATATACACTGATGTCTGACTTCTCACCCGCTGATGACTTCCATGCGTGTGCGTGTGTGTGTGTGTGTGTGTGTGTAACGTGAGGTTATGTTTAGTCGCAGCGCTGTGGTCTGTTGCTCTGTATATATGACTCTCTGTGGGGTTTTTTTCTTTAAACACACACACACACACACACACACACACACACACACCCCTGAAATACACACAATGCTGCTTTCCTGAGTTGATGTTTATGAGTGAATTTTACAGAAAACTGCCTTGGTCACAAAAAAAAAAAGTTTATTTTTATGAGGAAAATCGATTTTTAGGACCATTAAAACGGTCTGACCTGTGTGCATTTTATTGTATTTTTTTATTTACTTTTATTGTGTTGCTTTTCGCACTTTAAGCTCTAATGCTTGACATGATAAAAGAAAATGAGGAAACACATAATTGCACGTTAAACCATTTAATATCACATAATAACATTTTCTAGGTTACAGAATTCAGTTTTTTATATGTAGCTTTTTAAATGTTTTAAAATAATTTTTAAAATGACTCCATTTACAGGGATTTTTTTATTTTTTATTTAAAAAACATCATTAAAATTGACCACAGAAAATACTACCATAATAAGTAAATGCTTAATTTAAATAATATATCATTATATCATATAATTGAGTGTTAAGTGGGAAATCTGCTTAATTCTCATAAATATAATGCAAAATCTAAACAAAACAAAAAATCTTAATGTTCTAAATATTGACTTGATTTTAAATTCTTAATTTTTTTTTTGTTCTTAGTAAAAATGAGGTTTTGAAAGATCAGTAAATGCTGAATATAATATAAATAATATATCATTATATCATATCATTATTAGGTGCGTTTCCATTACAGATTTGCACAAAACTTCATTAACTTCCATTAACTGATGTTATGCGACTAAAATTTCATTTTTCCTCTCGCGATCAGTAAAATCATTCCAAAAACCATGTCAACGGACGCTGGTATGATTATGTACTATATCCCACGCACTGCACTGGCCATTATTAGTAATGGAAGGAGATGTGTGTGTGTTTTCCAAGCATTAATGGTGAGGAATGACCCTTATTATACTGTGAGCGGCACATTTGAGGAGTTTCTGGGTGTTTCTCCCTCAGATCTGCGTCCAGGTCTTGATTGTGGCCTTTATTTGAGGTTTAGAATCCAGTATTCCTGTAATTCTTTTGTCTTTTATGAATTTAATAAATAAAAGAGCTCTGTCTCGTATTCTGTCCAAACACACCGCCTCGTCTACGTCAGGTGACCTATAAATGCGCAAAAACTGTTTCCATTGCAGATTTGCAATATTTCTTTATCGAATTGCCTGAAAAACCTCCTCACGCGAGCGGGAACACTGTTTTTGCGATAAATGGGAGTTTTTGCGAAAATTACGTGTTTCCATTGGGCGTATTTTCAATTCGCAATTTCAATTTGCGCAATTTGAAGGGTAATGGAAACGCGGCTATTGAGTGTTCAGTGTGAAATTGCTTAATTCTAATGAATATAATGCAAAATCTTCAAATCACAATATGATTTTTTTTTTTTATGGTTGTAAATATTGACTTCTTAATTTTTTTGTTCTCTGTGAAAATGAGTTTTTGACATGTTTTGAATGATTCACAAGATTATACGGGTTCTTAATGTTTCATTGTGTTTTTCAGGTCAGTGTTTTGGTTTCTGGATTCTGTTTTAATGGTTCTTTTATTTTGAAAGTAACACAAAAATGATCATTGTCACCGTTTACTAGTAGACATGTGCCGGTATTCGGTAATGCGATAAATCGCGGTAATGAATATGCACGATATTGTTATCGCGGGCACTTCAAAATACCGTGAAAAATAATAGATCAGAATTTATATTTATAGAACGCGCATTAGCTTATTTTCCATCAACCGCTTAAACAAACACTGCGTATATGCTGCGCGAAACACGTGCGCACTCTGATGTAAACAATCCCCACATGAAGAAGCACTGTGTGCATGCGGCGCGCACTCTAGTCTAATGTAATGAATCCTCACATGGAGAAGAAGCATGGCGGAACGCTGCCGTCGATTTATCCCCCTTCTAAAAGCAGGGCTGCCAACTCTACGCATTCAGCGCGAGACTCACGCAATTGACACTTTTCACACGCTCTCGCGCCACACATCCATTTTCTCACGCAGAGAAAAATGACGGAGCAAAGAGGACACAGAGACCGACAGACTAGACAGAGCAGATTACTTCTGATATGAAAAAAATTCTCAGCTCTCAGGTTCTGTCCATTTTATTACGAAATTCAGACAATAAATACCGTTTTGGCGCTTGTAAATGTGACGTGACCGATCGCTGTAGCGCCTCAGGTCAAGTAAACCGATCATCTGTTACTTTTTATTTAAAGATACAGTACAACTTACTGAAAGGTATTTATGCCTCATACATAATATCGATCAATCAGTGTTTTTCACCCACGGAAAGAGGTCAATAAAACTGCAGGTGAACAATTATGTCACAGAACGTTACATTTACCTCAGGAAAGCCATTTAATGACCAGCACGTTAGTTGACTAGAAGAAAATAGCTAGAGAGGAGTATTTTGACTCCGCTCAGCTCAGAGATCCACTGGTTGACGATCACACGTTGATCTGATTGGTTACAAGGTAGTTTGTGACGTCAGAAACACCAGCGATTTCAAAGCGTGTTTTTGAGACTGTCTTTGGTTCACTGCAGTTTTAAGGAGAGAATACTCAGCAATGGTGTCGACTTATGAACTTACACATGGTTTGTCTTAAAGCATATTAAAAACACCACATAGACACATAAACAACATTAAAACGAGGGGAAGAAGCAATGACAGAATGATCACTGTTTCTTTAAGAGCGCAGCCATGATCTTTCTATCGTTTCCTCTTTTCCCTCCTTTCCTCAAGCCTCTCTTTCCAAATCTGGCTGAGGAAAAGGAAAAGTGTGAGTCACTGAGCAACTGCTCCCCAGTCAGAAACTGTGTGTGTGTGTGTGTATGTGTGTGTGTGTGTGTGTGTGTGTGTGTGTACCTACTTAACTCTACTTTGGAGACAAATTTGTACCCAGAAGTGTCCAAAACATGACAAAATCTCAACAAAAACCTCATCCTCAAAACGTCCTAATTTGTAAATCTGGAATAAAAATAAAGTAATTAAAGGTTTTCTAAAAATGTAAAAATGCAGAAAGTTTTGTGTGATGGGTAGGTTTAGTGTGTGTGTGTGTGTGTGTGTGTGTGTGTGTGTGTGTGTGTGTGTGTGTGTGTGTGTGTGTGTGTGTGTGTGTGATGGGTAGGTTTAGGGGTCGGGTTAGTGTAAGGAGGAGACCGAATATACAGTTTGTACAGTGTAAAAACCATTACGCCAATGGAGAGTCCCCATTTAGATAGCTAAGTAAACGTGTGTGTGTGTGTGTGTGTGTGTGTGTGTGTGTGTGGAGAAGACGGTTGCTATGGCTTCATAGATGACGTCATCCCTTCTGCACCGTGGCGAAGTGTGTTTTATATGTGATGACGAGCAGCGAACGCACTCGGAAAACCCCTGAAACTGACGAAAAGCCCCAAGTAGAGTTGCAGAAGAGATCTCGAACTCAGGTTTGCCAGCGTCTGCAATCAGACTCAGAGATGTTTAATGACGCTGTGGCGGACCAGACTCGACCGCTCGCCCGCCCTGACGGGTTATTTTAGGTCTGTCGACTCTAATCAGTTCCAGCCGCGTGTGGCGGAGACTGAACATCACTCATATATATATATACACACACACACACACAGTTCTCACACACACTCACACTGGGGGCTGTTTTTTCCCTCTGCACTCTTTCTTTGTTACTATAGTCACTCATCACTGTTATTATCACTCATGTTAATGATCTGAATAAACCTCTCACACTAATGTCCTAAATGATGCACTATACTGAGGCTCCTCCCCTTTCGCTACGTAATTAAATCTGCGACAGTCGAGTGCATGAAGTGTCCAACATTACAGACTTTAATCTTTTCGTTTTAATTAAGTGCATCATCCGGGTATTTAAAATGTAGCCCTAAAGTCCCCCTGTGGTGAAAATCCAGCTTTTAATGTTGTTTATGTGTCTATGTGGTGTTTTTAATCTGCTTTAAGACAAAGCATGTGTAAGTTCATAAGTCGACACCATTGCTGAGTATTTCCTCCTTAAAACTGCAGTGAACCAAAGACAGTCTCAAAAACACGCTTTGAAATCGCTGGTGTTTCTGACGTCACAAACTACCTTGTAACCAATCAGATCAACGTGTGATCATCAACCAGTGGATCTCTGAGCTGAGTGAGTGAGTGGAGGCGGGGCTCATTTGCATATTCAGAGAACCATGCATACTAAATGAGGCAAGGGTGTCGAGTTACATTCAAGTTTAAGGCATTAAGAATTTTTCTTCAAGGAAAAAACTTTTAAATATGTAATTCTGGTGATCAAAGATGAGTTTTAAGAGATAAAATGATTGACTACAGGGGGACTTTAAGTATTAACTGTTAGGTGTGATGTTACTTTACTAAGTTATCAGATTTATGATTTACAAAATAAGGAGGAAAAAACCACAGATCGATGGTTTTCGCTTATTTGTTTTATTAACATATCTTCTCTAGTTCAGTATCATTAGCTATGTTTGCAGCTAATGCTAATGAAACATAGCTTTAATATTGGATAAAAAAAAAACAAGATGCGCATACATTTTAAAAATGTGCATAAAAAAAAAAACCGTACATGCTGATTTTTTCTCTCCAATACGGTAGGAAATGAAATGTGACCAGATTGACAGGTCAGTTTACTGTGACAGGATGAGACAGAGAGAAACCGTTAAAGACGCAATTGTATGACGTGATGATAGTTTGTCCCAAAGCTTGTCTACTCTTCTGCTACACACTCAAAAGTATGCACTTTTTCTTCACAAAAAGAGTACATACTTTTAGGGCGTAGTATAAGAAGGCGAACTGAGACGCAGCATCAGTCTTTCAGGTTTCATTAATCTCAGTAAACTCTGTTCCGCCCCCTGCAGGAGAAAGAGAAGAAGTACATGCTGCAGGTGGACAATCTGAAGCTCAGAGACGTGGAGAAGGGCTTCATGTCCAGCAAACACATCTTTGCCCTGTTCAACACCGAGCAAAGGTCAGAGGTCATCCAGCACAACATGAAAAAGCCAACATGAAAAAAGTCTTACACACCCTGCTTAACTTTTGTAATGTGACGTAGTTTAGCCCTTCTTTTTTTATCGCCTTTTTTTTCATATTACATATTTTTGTAATTATCATAAATTAGGTATGATTCGAAAGCTTACGAACTCGAAATTCATCCTGTGAAAACCGTTTTAAAATTGGACGTTGCGTTACCATAGAAACGGTACTCTTAATTCTTTGTGCGGGCTCATCCCCTATTGGCCGGTATCAGGTTTCATATTACAACATTATTTTAACTACTTTATAAATCAAAACCTTTACTAATCTTGACAAAACACATATTGTCGGAAAGGTCTGAGTCTCAAGGTTCCATATTTTGTGATAGCAGTGATATTTGGACAGAAATGTAGTAATTTGATACAGGAGGATGCATTAAAAAAATTCAATGGAATGTGTGCGTCACCCAGTGGCTATTTTTGGTATTACGCCTAAGCAAAATCTCAAGTGAATACATTTTTTTGTGATATCAACTTCAAATTTGGAACACAACTTGGTTAGACATTTGGCTTTGATTTTATAGTAAAACATATTTTGTAAAATAAATTACAGTACTTTTTTTTTTTTTACAGTAAATTTAAACTTCCACAACTTTTTCGTACTTTAATTTTTTAATCTAGCATTCTTAAATTACAACCATTTAAGTTTGGATAGTGCATTTCACTAGGACTGCACGATATTGAAGAAAAATGCGATATGCGATAATGCTTAAAGTGTGTAAAATAAACTTTAAATTATCTTTAAAATATATTTAAAATTATATAACCTACATGTGTTTCACATTCTTTTTGTCACAATAAAACATCCCTACAGCTTCTGAAAGTGAACATCAGTGTTTTACTGTATATAAGAAGTGTTATTTTAACATCAGTGTAAACCTCGGGGTTCAGGGGGTCAGGTTATCCTACATTAGGATTATTAAACAACACAAACTGAATAATCAAATGTAAAAATAAAACTGCTTAGTTTTCACTGTATGAATTAAATATATCCTGATTCTTATTAAAGCTACAAAAGTTATTCAGCCGAGAGAGCGAGTGATTTTCTCTTTGTCTTTTCTTCATGACCCCAGTTATTGCAAGCCGTTGCGATATGCATATCGCGATATATACATTTGCGATATTTCGATAATTTCTATATATTGTGCAGCCCTAATTTTCACGTCTGAAAAAGGGGGGTTACAGTTAAGTAGTGTTGTCAAAGACCCGGTACTTCGGTACCAAGTCGGTACAAATTTTTTTTTAAATGTCACGGTACCAGGTTTTCTCAAACCCGGTACTTGATGCGCGTGCATGCCCGAAGCGCGTGCAGTTGCGTCCTCTAAGCGCTTAGACATGGCGACTGGCGGTGCTGCTGATGTGGTGGCTGTAAATCCACTTGTTGATAAGAAAGGAGGAAAGAGACACATATGGAAATATTTTGGATTAGGCTAATGTCACGTTGCCATAAGTGGCCGTTCACATAGCGCGTTTTTTGCGCGTGCAGATTTGTTATTCCAAATGTAGGCCCGCGGTAAGCGCGCTCATAATAAAAGCGACGCGGCGCGCTCGTTTTTCCAGGCGCGCCTATGTTCATGGTTGCATAGCAACGACAGACGCCACTGGAGAGCAAGCGCTTGTGGAAAGGAGAAACTTGTAGATCTCCGTATGCAACGTAACATGAGGAGAGTAAAGATGGAAAGCTCTTAAAGATTAGTTCCATATAAATTCACGGATAATTTGTTGTTTTGTCGTTAGTGAAAATCAATATTGACCTTGTATTTGAAAAAGGATCCTCATATAAGAAACAATACTAAAATTCAGAGTGAGTTCATTCGCATTCGGAGATCGACTATTTTTGAAACGGTGCGAACTGCGCTCTCCATGATGACGAGGAAGTATCAGCAAAGAATTTATTGATTTCTAGCCCTTTGGTACCGAAATTGGTACCGAGAACCGTGGATTTTCACTGGTATTGGTACCGAATACTGAAATTTTGGTACCGTGACAACACTACAGTTAAGGGGTTAAAAACTAGGCCTACTAGTTAGAAAAGCCTATCAATCAGAAGCCAAAGACTTGATAGGTAGATTTTTCTTACGTACCTGGAACCTAATTACCTGGGTCATCTTTATACTCTAGCTCTGCGTCTACAGTCGACAACCAGGTTTCCTAACCCTAACTTGTTCCCCTAACTAACTGCGCAGGAATAATAACCGACAGACTTCAGACAACGCCTTCGAATATGCTTTCATCACGACCGGAGGATCTCAGACAAATTTCAGAGAGAATCCCACCAGCAAACAGAAATACAACCGTTTTTACAGAATAGGAGCATGATACATTACATCATTTCCCTAAAGTGTGATTGGTTCTTCATAGGCAAACCCTTCTGTTACTAGGTAGAAGCAAACTCTATTTTCTTGATTACTTCATTGTTAATCACAAGGTCTGACATCTGTCTAGTTTAATTTCCCCTATTTGTTATTTATACACTCACACACTCAAAGTCACAAGTTTTCTTTTTGACCAAAGAGTTTGGAAACATTTAAGATTCAAAAGCATATGAATGTTGTTCCTGCAAGAAAAATAAATGTTAGTTATGATTAATTTAAAAAATCCATCACAACATCTGATGCCTCTGCTTGCGCGACAGGAACGTGTATAAGGACTACCGTCAGCTGGAGCTGGCCTGCGAGAGTCAGGAGGACGTGGACGGGTGGAAGGCGTCGTTCCTGCGCGCCGGCGTTTACCCTGAGCGTGTGGTGGTTTGTGTTCATCTTTACTTCATCTTTTTACAACAAAGGGCCAAAAATCTAACTTAAAAAACTTAAACTTGAAAAGTTGCGTTATATTCAATTCAATTCACATTTATTTGTATTGCGCTTTTCACTATGCACATTGTTTTAATGCAGCTTTCCAGAAAATATTACAATTTAGAGTATATTTCATTACTATACTCCTGTTGGTAACAGTGTTAATAATTAATACTTTAAAATAATATTTGTTATTAAGCAAGAATGATCAAATTACTTATTTTTGTTTAAATCGTCATGTTCATTTGCATCAATCATATATATTTTAAACAAAAATGTTTTTTATTGCAATATGCAAACAAACATGACGATAAAATATAAATGCAATTAAAAAAGAATGCAAAAAAGCTACTTTATATATTATATATATATATATTCAACTCAATTTTTGCATTAGAAATTGCATGAGTCCATATTACAATTTAGAGTGATCTGTTATCAGAGGGAACTGTCTAAGTTATGTATTTCAGAAATGTGCATATACAAAAATCACAGTTAGCGAAAAATTTATTAATTTAAACAATGTAGTAATTAATGGCAGAAACAATGAGATTCTTGAAGTAATGAATACTTGTTTGTTAACGAATGATTATGACATTTAGAAAATTGTAGCATTGGTGCATGTTGATAGTTATATCAAACTTCTATATTAAATGTAAAGTGGTTAGCCTTGGTTCCCCTGATTTATGATTTCATAATTTTAAAACATTAAGCAATCTGCTTAACTAATCTAGTTTTATTTTCAACGTTTAATGTTTTAGTTACTTTTTAAACACCAACTGGCATTTTAGAAAAATGAAATAAAACATTTAAGAAACTAAATGAAGAACATTTAAATTAATCCAAAAATAAATTATGTTTATAATATAATATATATGATATAAGATTGTGTATGTTTTTTTCAAATCTCATATATATTGTATTGTTAATACAGTAAATTAAAGTGTTCATTTTTGTAATTAAATTGTTAATAAAGTATATTGTATTGTTAATACAGTAAAGTGTTAATAATTCAAATTAAAGTGTTAATTTTGCGTGAAAAATTGTATGTGTTTTTTCGGAAAAAATAAAATTTTATATGTATTGTATTTAATTAAGTCAAGCCCTTTTCAAGTACCTCTTCATAAATATGACTGTTTTCAAGGGTTTTCCAGGACATTAAATTTCAACAAGTCAGATTCGAGTACTTTAAGCACCTTGTACGAACCCTGATCAAAGGGCCCTAGTTTGGGCATCTGTGATCGACAGGATAAATGAAGATGTGCTTTTCTCTTTCTCTCACGCTGCTTCCCGTTGCATCTCACTAGGAGAAGGAAAAGGTACAAGCATTTTTATATTATTTCTGTATCTTTTGCATTTGCGTTGTGCCTTTCCCAAGATCTCTATGCTTGTGTGTGTGTGTGTGTGTGTAGAGCGACGCCGGGGAGGAGAACGGTTCGGACGGTTTCATGCACTCCTTGGACCCTCAGCTTGAGCGGCAGGTGGAGACCATCCGAAACCTGGTGGACTCGTACATGAGCATCGTCAACAAGACTGTACGAGACCTGATGCCCAAGACCATCATGCATCTGATGATAAACAATGTAAGCAGCGTCAGAGGCTCGTCTGTGTTGAGCAGAAGCGCTCATGATGTTGGTCTATGGAAGCCTAGTGGTTAAATCTCATGAGTATCAAATATGATCCATCAGGCTATTTGTTAGGGATGCACGATATATTGGTATCAGCCGATAATGTTATCGTTATCGGTCTGATAAGAAAATTTGGCCGATGTTATAAAGCAGATGCGCACTGTTCAACATGATGGTTTTGAATTGCTTGAAATATGATTGGAATCACTTCAATAAGGAAAATACAGTTCAATGCAACATGTGCTGCAAGTCTGTCATATCGGCTACATACAATTAGCATATCATTAATTATAGAACATTATAATTGTGTGTTTGGGACATGGATTTTAATGGTGAGACTTTTGTTTTTGTAATCAGGCTCTCAAAAACTTTATACAAATTTAGGTTTAGATTTATCGGTCAATATATCGGTTATCGGCTTTCAAATATAAAGAATTACCGATTATCGGTATCGGCCAAAATGTTCATCCCTAATATTTGTTCATCTCTCAGTCATCATTGTATTACTTTGCATTTGCATTAGGCCTATATGGTTTAAAACTACAGAGCTTTAATAAAAAAACGAAGCATTTAAATATCATCTTATTAAGACGCATTATTGGCCGATATAGAGCGACGACTGATATTTATATGAATTTTATGTTAGGTCTGATATACTGTTATAAAAATGTCATCTTACTTTCTGTCCAAATATCAGCATCTGCACCAAACTGCAAATAGTTTGAGTCTATGAATAAAATTTAGATGTTTTTTCTTACTTTATGAGCCATAAAAGCCTGATGTATCAAGTATGATACTTTTGATTTTTTTTTTTTATCTTTGTCTAAAGGTTTACAAAACGTGTTACATTTTTATTATTATTTATCTCTCTGTGTGTGTGTCAGACGAAGGAGTTCATCAACGCAGAGCTGCACCAGAGTGCAAATTGTTTGGGCCTCTGAATTAAATTGAGCTGTTTTTTCCCCCTCCATATTCTCACTTTATGAACCATAAAAGCCCAAGTATGATACACTTTTTTTTTTCGTCTAAAAGGTTTACAAAACGGTTACATATAAAAAAAAATTATAAAAAAAACGATTTCCATATGTCAGGCTTTACGGGGTTAAAAGCCTGAAACACAGCTCACACTATACTAAAAAACACTGATATTAATATCCTCTCTCTGTGTGTGTGTGTGTGTGTGTGTGTGTGTGTGTCAGACGAAGGAGTTCATCAACTAGTTTACGGGGTTTTAAAAGCCTGAAACACGGCTCACACTATGATCCACACTAGGGCTGCCGCTGCACAATATATTGAAATTATCGAGACATCGCAAATGTATATATCGCGATATGCATTTCACAACGGCTTGCAATAACGGGTCATGAATAAAAGACAAAGAGAAAATCACTCGCTGCTCTCGGCTGAATAACTTTTGTAGCTTTAATAAAAATCAGGATATATTTAATTCATACTGTGAAAACTAAGCAGTGTTTTATTTTTACATTTGATTATTCAGTTTGTGTTGTTAAATAACCCTAATGTAGGATAACCTGACCCCCTGAACCCTGTGGTTTACACTGATGTTAAAACACTTCTGATATACAGTAAAACACTGATGTTCACTGGCAGAAGCTGTAGGGATGTTTTACTGTCACAAAAAGAATGTGAAACATGTATGAAGGTTATATAATTTTAAAGATATTTGAAAGATAATTAAGTTTATTTCACACACTTTAAGCATTATCGCATCGCATATCGCATTATTTAATGAGTTATCGCATTTTTCTTCAATATCGTGCAGCCCTACTCCACACTACACTGATATTAATCCCCTCTCTCTCTCAGACGAAGGAGTTCATCAACGCGGAGCTGTTGGCTCAGCTGTACTCGTGTGGAGACCAGAACACACTGATGGAGGAGTCTGCGGATCAGGCGCAGCACCGGGACGAGATGCTCCGCATGTATCACGCTCTGAAAGAAGCGCTCCTGATCATCGGGGACATCAGCACCACCACCGTCACCACGGCCCTGCCTCCGCCCGTGGACGACTCCTGGCTGCAGGTGCAGCGCTCCGGCTCCGGGGGAAGGTGCGTTCGGGGGAACACGGAGACACCTTTACTGGGGATGAAAGTCTTGGGCGTTCAATGTGTCATTCGCTGCACTGCCGCTCAAAAGTTTGGGATCGGTGCGATTTGTGTCTCTCATGCTCACCAAGGCTGCATTTATTTTGTATTTATTAACATTTTTAATTGTAAATTATTTATTAAAATTTTTAAATGATTTAATTTATTAAAAATACAACCAAAAAAATATATATATATATATATTGTGAAATATTATTACAATTTAAAATAATAGTTTTTTAATATAATTATATTTTTATTTAAAGTTTGGGATCGGTTTGCGATCTTTGACTTATGCTCAACAAGGCTGCATTTATTTGATTAAAAATACCAAAAAAAGTCTTCAGTGTCACATGATCCTTCAGAAATCATTCTAAAATTACGATTTGATGCTTAAGAAACATTTATGATTATTATCAGTGTTGAAAACATCCTGTTTTTTTCCAGGATTCTTTGATGAATAGAAAGTTCAAAAGAACAGCATTTACTTGAAATATTATTATTTTAAATATTAATATTATATTTTGTAACATTATACACTACCGTTCAAAAGTTTGTGGTTAGTAAGAATTTTTTTAAAGAAATTAAAAGAAATTAATACTTTTATTCAGCAAGGATGCATTAAATTGGTCAAAAGTGACAGTAAAGACATTTATAATGTTACAAAAGATTATATTTCAAATAAATGTTGTTCTTTTGAACTTTCTATTCATCAAAGAATCCTGGAAAAAAAAACTGTACACAACTGTTTTCAACATTAATAATAATAATGAATGTTTCTTGATCATCAAATCATCATATTAGAGTGATTTGTGAAGGATCATGTGACACTGAAGACTGGAGTAATGATGCTGAACATTCAGCTTTGATCACACTTTACTAGCCTTTATATTTACGTAGAAATACATTTTAAATTGTTTTAATATTTAACAATATTACAGTTTTTGTTGTTGTATTTTTAATCAAATAAACGCAGCCTTGGTGAGCACAATAGACTTCTTTTAAAAACATTAAAAATCATACCAATCCCAAACTTTTGAACGGCAGTGTAGGTTTCCATACATCTATTTTTACGTGCATTTTAGGATATCGCATAAAAATAAAAATGCTGGATGGAAACGCCAAGATGCTCATAAATTCCAAAAATGTGCATAAAAAAAGACGTGCGCATAATATATATAATCTATCATAGTGAATTTGCATGATTTTACTCGTCCTATTTGGGTTAATGCTGGGCTCATTAATATTAGAGGACAGTTCAGGAAGGCCCCGGCGATGTCATCAGGAACTCATTAATATTCATGAGCTAAGCTCATGCCTGAAGCCTTACTTCAGTTCAAAACAAAATGACATTTAATAATACACCACTAATGCTCAGTTACAGACTGGAACCGTAGCGCCACCTACTGGAGGGTGTGAGATAAACTTCTTGGCCACCACAGAATCCTTAGAGATGAGTTCAATTACACATGTTTGTTTCTCTAGATTCACCAAAATTAAGAAAGGCTGATTATAAGGCTGATTTCTTATTATTTTCTGCCTTTGTTGCTGTTCTTAAAGTCAACGTGAAACTGCCTTCAGAACACATATGATCTAACTTTTCCAAATGTGATGTAAAACTTTTACATATTTAGTGGGAAATAAGTTCGGATCGACTAGTTTGATAACTTTATTTAATAATCAAATAATTATTGATAATTATTAAAAAAATAGCTTTCCTGTAGCTCAAACAGTAGAGCGATGGCGCTTGCAACGCCAAGGTCATGGGTTCATCCCCAAGGAAAGCAAGAACTGATAAGAATGTAAATGTGAACCTTGAAATGCAATGCAAGTCGCTTTGAATAAAAGTGTAAAAGAAAAAAAAAATGTATCTGATGAATTGCAAACAATAAAACCAGAGACATTTATTAAGAACATAAACCAGGTCAGGGGCATCACTTGTGAAATATTACTATAATATCCCAGACAATATTTTAAAAATCATATCAGCTGTTAAGAATCATGAATGAATTCGAACCAGAACAAAAAGGACTGAAACTTCATTCAGAAAGTTCACTTGAATCGTTTCCAGCTGTTTCTTACAATGAAATAGTATCAGGATAATTTATACGACGAAAAGAAAAAGAGCGCCAGATAAGATGGAAATTTATCTACAATCTATTTCAAGGAAACAAAACATGGAAATGTCTTTTATCCTTTTTCATAAGTGGATCTGTATTACACTTGTGAAGGACTCTACCAAAGTAGACCTTTAGTAGAGTGAAAAAGTTAGCCTACATTCAGCACCTTTAAGTATTGCCTTTAGAATTCGCATACAATTTGAATTTTGCAAATATTTAAGAAAGAAACTCGAATATGTTTTTTTTTTGTAAGTAAAATCACTTTTGTAAATTTAATTTGATGCGGACACCAGAATGGTGACGTCTCGTCTTTGACCCAAACATGGTATTTTTATGCTTTAGTAGAGTGAAAAAGTTACATACAACATCTTTAAGTATTGCCTTTAGAATCCGCATAAAATTAGAATTTTGCGAATATTTAAGGAAGAAATTCGAATTTAGCTTTTAAGCCAAATTTGACATCCCTACTCTCAATATTTCTCCATTAGGTCTCCGGCCACCAGCCCGACCCCTCAGAGACGGGCTCCTCCTCCAGGACCCCCGGCACGCCCAGGCTCTCGTGGTTCGGCCCCGGGACCCCCCGCTGCCGGCGGACCCCCCGTTCCCTCGCGCCCGGGAGCCTCTCCGGACCCGTTCGCTGGACCCCCGCCTCAGGTCCCGTCCCGGCCTAACCGTGCACCACCCGGCGTGCCCAGGTGAGACTGTCTGACTGGAGAAACTGCTGATGAAATAATGCATTTGTGCTGGAAAACAATAATAATGTGCTCAGATTTGAGGAGTGAGTGTTAAAGCTACAGTGTGTAATTTCTGCAGCACTAGCGCCACCTAATGGAAATGCAATCTGTTCGTTTTACATTGGTTTCCAACCAATAGGAGACGACCAATTCCAGCTATGTCTGATACATTTGAAAATGGCTTGTGTTTCAAAACGCTCTATCCACACTGAAAAACCTATTAGTGTTGATGATGAAATGTAATGAATAGGGATGTATCGATATGCACATTTTGGCAGAGACCGATAACTCTTTATATTTAAAAGCCGATAACCGATAAATTAGCCGATAAATCTAAATCCTCATTTGCTAATTTGCATATTCATAGAACCGCATATAAATGAGGCAAGGGTGTCGAGTTACAGTACATTCAAGCTATTCTAAGGCATGACGATTTTTTTTAAACGTTTAAATGTGTATTCTTGGTGCTCAAATATCATTTTTACGGGATAAAATGATTGACTACCGAGGGACTTTAACGATTAATCGTGCAGCTCTACTCAGTCTCAGTTTTCGAGCATCTCAGTGTGGACAAAAGGCCAAGACGTAGAGAAAAGATGCGTTTTCAAATGTGTCCAGATTAGCGCAGACGTCGCCTCCGTCTGATGGTGCAGAAATGACAACACGAAACACTGTACATGAAACATGATGCTCAGAAAAGACTAACCTTCTGCCGTCTAATAAGAACATCCGTTTGCTCTCAGCCGCGGATTGTGAGAGTCTAGCCGGTGGAATAAGTGCAGTGGTGTGGGTGAGTTAACCGGGAGTTAACCGTTCACCATACCAACGTTTAAACGATAAGCAGTCGCAGTCTTACCATCACTGAAATTCAACTCATTATTATTATTATTATTATGGTTATTAAAGTGCCATCAAATCATATTGAGATGTCCACAGTCTGCCGCTAACTCTTATTATCGTTCAAACGTTTGATGCACAATGTGTTCTCAGTAGGGCTGGGTGATATATATATATATATAGGCTATAAAATATATACAAGATTTGACATTTTTAATGTGCTTTCTTATTGGTCAAAGATTGTGTCATTACACTAGTTTCAGGTTGTTTTGTTGTCTCGTGACTCGCGAGTATGAGTGTGTTCAGTAGAGCTGATAAGTTCAATTATCGGTTCAAATATTCAGATTCAGTGAATGATTAGTGTGGAAGTTGTTCACAGAAGTCTTTCCATGGCATTATTCATAGATTAAAGTGTTTTATGATGAATACAATAGCATTGAAAAGTTTGAGGTCGGTAAGATTTAAAAAAAAAAAAAAAGTCTCTTCTGCTCACCAAAGCTGTATTTATTTGATCAGATATACAGCAAAAACAGTAATATTATAATTTAAAACAGATGTTTTCTGTGTAATAGTAAAGTGTAATTTATTCCTGTGATCAAAGCTGAATTTTCTCATGATCCTTTAGAAATCATTCTAATATGATGATTTATGATTATCAATCTTGTGCTGCTTGATATTGTTGTGGAAACTGATATTTTTTATTTATTTCTAGGATTCTTGATGAATTGAAAGTTTAAAAGAACAGGATTTGAGATCTTTTTTTACACTATAAATGTCTTTACTGTCATTTTTAAATGCGTCCCTAATGAATTAATGTAATTTATTTTATTTTATTCTTACCGTCCCCAAACTTTTGAGGGGTAGTAAACTTTTTTTTGTGTATTTTACATCTTGCAAGTATTTTGAATCGTTCCTAAAATGGTTGTTTGAAATGATATCATCAAAAGGCTTATAAATATCAGGCTTTTTAATGCTTTAACTACTATATCACCCAGCTCTAATATTTAGCATCTCATCTATGAATGTGTCACTGAATGGACGTCTCGATCCCATCAGCACACGCAGCTCACACACACACACACACACACACACACACTCACACGCTTCACTAACCGTCCAAAGGAAAGGTCATCATGAGGGATGGTTCTGCTCTCTTTCTTCTGTTTGTTTTACTCTGTGTCCATTGCTGAACTTTTGTCTTCTGTTGCGTGTGATTTGACTCGTTCTAACACTAACGCTTGCTTCCTGACAGCAACACACACACACTTTCCCAGCAGTCACTCACACACACCTTTCATTCGAACCCTAATTAAATCATAAATGTAATGCCGAAGTCCCTAAGGAATGATTTGCCACGCTGAACTGCAAAACCTCTGACCCGAAAACCAGTTTTAAATATTCATGATGATTGTGCACTGCAAAAAAAGCTTTTTTTGTTTCTTACTTACTATTTGTGTGTTGTTTCCAGTCCAAAATCTAAAAATTCTTTACATCAAGATGCATTTACTAGTGGAGTAAAATGAGATATTAGATAGGTCTTGTTTTCTGGGGAAATAAATAAAAATTAAGCAAGTTTTTGCTTAAAAAAAGCTAAAATGATCTGCCAATGGGATAAGAAAAATTGTTTCTGTTTAAATTAACATTATTTTTCTGACCCCATTGGCAGATATTTTAGCTTTTTTTAAGCAAAAACTCGCTTAATTTTTATTTATTTCCCCCAAAAATACATCTTGATTTAAGAGTTTTTAGATATTTGGACTGAAACGAGACAAAAATACATCTTGATTTAAGAGTTTTTAGATATTTGGACTGAAACGAGACAAAAATACATCTTGATTTTTAGATATTTGGACTGAAACGAGACAAAAATACATCTTGATTTTTAGATATTTGGACTGAAACGAGACAAAAATACATCTTGATTTTTAGATATTTGGACTGAAACGAGACAAAAACATCTTGATTTAAGAATTTTTCGATATTTGGACTGGAAACAAGACACAAATACTAAGTAAGAAAAGCATTTTTTGCTGTGTGACTGATTAAAACTCATAATCGGCTAAGTAACGAGTAAACGAGAGGTTTTGGACGTCAGTCTCTGGTTAGCTTGGATTGGAGAAGTGTTCATGTTTCTGTGTCTCCTCCATGTTAACTGTGTGTGTGTGTGTGTATCGCACATCCTTCTCTTCCTCCTCCCCATCGCTCTGGCTCAATCCCTACTGCTGATATTGATTATTTTTCACAGAATTACAATCAGTGACCAATGAGGACTAACGCTTCTGGTACGTCTGTGGTTCTCTCGCCATTCCCCACTCCTTCTGCATGGCCGACTGTCTCTGAGACCCTCCAACAACACACACAACACACACACACACAACACACACGCAGTCCAGAAATCATCTATTAATATAAAATAACTTGCTAATAAGCACAGCTACTAAAGAAGCACTCAGACAGCCAGTGTTCGTGATTGACAGTCGCTAGGATTCACGAAAATCTTCATAAGAATGTCTTCACAAAAATATTATAAATAAGTGCCCCAATTATGCTTTTTTCGAATATTCTCTTTCATGCAGTGTGTAATATAGCAGCTGTTTGTGAATGTAAAATGTCTGCAAAGTTTTAAAGATCAAAGTGCACGACGAATAAAGTTTTAAAGAAAGAATCGATTCTGAACGTCTGAAACGAGTCGTCAGTAATTCCACTAGTCTCTCACTTCCTGTTACAGTGTAACAGTGTAACTCATTTGCATAATGCCAGCCTGTGCTCTTGATTGGCTGACCAGCGTCTCTTTGCCCCGCCCTCAAACACTGTTGTTGTATCGAGATTAGAAGAGTTTAGTTCGTGTTGTTCATGTGGAGAAAACGCTGTGAATCCACTTTGATGCACTTCTAGAGAACGAGACGCACACTGGAATTGATTTTAATTTACGACATGCACTGTGAGCAGTCGACCAATCACAGCAGACTGAGCCGTCTGACCAATCAGAGCAGAGCAGGCTCTCAGGAGGGAGGAGTTTAGAGAAACTGAATCTTCAAACGAACCGTTTTCAGACTCTGAGAAATGAGGTGATGTGCACGGGACATTATGAGAAAATTAAAGTGGTTTCGACCTTTGATTCATGTAAACATTGTAAAAGAGCTCAAAACAAAATTAGGAACATTTAAAATAGCATAATAGGGGCACTTTAAATATATTTTAAATTTTGTTCATCTGTTAATTATTTAAGTGAAATATATTTCATGTAGTCCTATTTATTTTATTCCTGTTCTCGGATCACAGAATAGCTTCAGGCGCGTGATGTGTGTGAGAATCCTCATGTTCTGTTGTTTATGCTGTTATATTGGCATATATAAAGCTAAAGCCCTGGACAAAAAATGCGTCACAGACACTCATCTATTCTAATTTCATTTAATTTGACATTATAATCTTAACGGTTAATGAACGACTGAGCTTCGGTTGTCGGTCAGGAAAATAATTTAAATGAACAAAATGCTCTCATTACAATCCTCCACCAGATGTCCTATATGCTATGTTCACGATAACTTAAACTTGCGTACACGAGCTGAGGCGTGAGATTTGATCGTACGTCCATATTGATAAAATGCAGAGTTTTCTATCGTACATTCGTTTCATAAATGAGACCCAATGCGTTTTAATTTCACTTTAGAGAACGTGTGCGAATCCCGAAGTATTTTTGGGAATACCGAAATGTTTAAGAAACGGTTCTGTGAATCCGGCCCTGTATAGACAGGAGCAGATGCAGTAAAGTCTGTACGGACAGGTAACCAGTGTCACACTCTTTAGAGACTTCGCCCTGCGTATAAACACACATGCTACAGCTTATTTGCAGATCATATGCACATGCACTTCTTGCCTTCTTCTCTGTGAAGGACAGACGGACTGGATCTCTGAGATGCCGAACATTCCCTCAGGATACGAGATGTCAGACGAAACTCATCCTTCTCTCGCACTTTGTAGCACATCTTTCCCTCACTGGTCAAAATGACCCGAAGCCCTAAAATTATACTTTTTTTTTTTTTTTTTCAGAAAGCTTATTTTATTTCATTTTGATAATTTATTTTCTATTTTTAATGCAAATTTTTTTTTTTTTTTTTATTACTAGATTGGATCAATAAATAAATAGTAATTTAAGCACATATTCCTCACATTCTTAACTTAAATTCAAAATAACTCACAATTTCATACATAACCCTTTTAATTCAGCTCTAAATATCTTACATTGAGTGTCTTTGCCGACCTCTGGTGGAAAAATAATAATATAACATGATATTTCATGACTCTAGATGGCCTTTTATCTCTATATGCAGCAAATTAGCTGTTCCTCTGGGTCCTAAAGCCAGTTTACTTCAGTATGCATTCAGATACACACATAGACATTATAAAATCATTTTTCTGGTAAAGTTTAAGCATTTTTAGTTTGAATTTGGAGCATTTTGAGGTTTTTCTATGTGTACTGAAGCATCCCATTCATTCCTAAGGGGGTCAAATTGACCCGCGAGTGAAGGATTTGTTACTTTTATTTTTATTTCAACCACAAAACTCCTCGAATTGATTAAAAAAATGTTTTTGTGTATTCAATGTATTCGTGGTTCAAGTGCGACAAAAGTCCTGAGGGTCTTGGACCTCAATTTTTAATGAGTTTCGGGTCAAAATGACCCGAGGGAAGGATGAGGGTTAAACAGAATTACAGTATTTTGACAGCATATCATGCATTTAAATTACTGAGCGTGAAAACCTTTCCAAAAGCCAATCAAATCCTTGTCCAACTTTGACGTACACATCTCGTATGCTGATTGGTGATTTCCCCTCAGAACAGATTCTGTAATGTGCAAACATCACATCAGTTCTCTGTTTATTTGATTTAATAAAGATCTGAAAAGCCTTTCCTTCTGCAGCCCCTCTGCATTAACTGTATTTTGATTTTACCATCATTTATGATCCCTCTTTCTAAAAAACACCTCAAGCATCCACTCAAACGCTACACATGTGACCTTTAGGGTGAAACTGAACAGTGGGGTCAAAGGTGAAGTGTCAGATGTCCATGTTGTGTGTCTCTTCATGGCATTTCATTCTGTCACGGCGTGGTCGCTGAATGCTGAAACATGTTTTAAAACTTGATCCTGTATGTTTTAAAACAATGTTCTTGACTGAATAACTTTAGTAGGGATTAATCTTTATTTAATTTAGACAAATATATGTCTGCTTGAAAGAATGAAGAATGTTGTATGCAAGTTGTTATGAAGAATGCACATATCATTAATTAAAAATAAATATATCTTGTTTATTTATGAGAAGTGGTTTTATTTAATTTTAAGATAAATTTAAACATGTTATATGTCAGTTAAATAAATCTGTGTCCGTATTGCATGTCCAAAACCTTAATATTATTCATATATTAACAGGTTAATAGATGTTTTCTCCAGGAGTACTATATCATAAGTTTGAACATTATAGAGAAATGCTTAATTGATGCATTACAATTTAATTAAACCCATTAGATTTGAGTCGATTAGTCGAGTCGACTAAAATCTTATGATATTTAGTCGACTAAAACAGTTCAGATGACTAAAATATGACTCAAATTAAATGGCATTGTAGTCAAAAGACTGAGACTAAAACTAAATCAAAATTGGCTGTCAAAATTAACACTGATATTATAGGCCTATACAACTGTTATTAGTATTATTAATCAATTCATTTGTTTAATGCCAAAAATGCCATTTAGCTTTCTTTAAATAAAAAAAAGTAATAACATTAAAATATATTTAATAAACTATTATTAAATATTTATTACTAGAGATATTTGATTCATAACCGTAATCTTTGGCAAAACCATGAGATTAAATATCGTGAATGATGATGCACTCAGTAATTTATTGTTTTATATTATTACGAACTCTAATAAAATGAAAAAAATCTCAGTGCGAAATATTTTTACTTTCTCATGTGAACAAATTTTTTTTATTTTGACACCGTCACCGACTGAATGTTTTCTGTGTGTGTGTGTGTGTGTGTGTGTGTGTTACTCATCCATCTTCTCTCTGTGTTCCCATGGCAGCCGACGACCCCCGGCATCACCTACACGACCCAACCGACCCACAGACTCCTCCCTCTTTGACTAGTAGCCCCTCCCATTCCCGTGACCGACAGCGAGGACACGCCCACCCAGCCAGAACTCCTCCCCCTCCTGCTCCTCATCAGACACACTAATACACACAGTTCACCTCGACTGCACAACAACTCTACAACCCTCTGTCACAAGTTTAAGTTTTCATTTTGAGTAGGTCACGGATTTCAAACTCGTTATATCTGTTCGTTAGGCCAAAGGTTTTCAGTCTTTTAGATGCAAGGGCATCTCATGTAAAAATACTGAATTTATACTGTTTATAATTTATTGTATGTATGTATTTATTTATTAATTAAATCAATGAATGAATTAATTACATTTATTTAGTTAGTTTAATCATATTTCTTATTATTTATTTATTTTACACTAGTTAGAAAACACTTGTGCAGTGTTGGGTGAGTTACTCTAAAAAAGTAATTAATTAGCTTCTAATTACATCTTCACTAGTATAATTAGGTTACTTTACTAATTACTTGCTCTAAAAAGTATTGCATACTTATTACTTAATAAATCACATATCAACCTCGACCAGTTGAAAACAGACATGAAAACAGCTCTTAATTCTTTCAAATAAATCATATAAAATTGCTAAATTATTCTTGAACTGACCAACGTATTTAAAGGGACATGGTTACATTAACGTTAGATTAAATTAAAATGTTAAATCCACTGTATATAGATTTGTTCTAGAGTTTAAACAGAATTTAATGCAATTACATTAGAAGTAGCCTAACTGGAATTAAATTACAGGAAAATGTAGAGTAATCCATTTATAAGTATTGATTACTGCATTAGGCAACTGTTTAACCATCCTTTTCAAGAACTGCGGATAATGTACAACATTCAAACCAAAAATCAGGAAAGAAAACTATTGGCATGTTTTGGGCAGAAGTTTGAAAACTCCTGTTTAGGAAAATCCAGATCTGGAACACAATGTTTTTATGAACTCGAACTCTTTTGACAGACGGTTGATGAGTGTTAGATCACTGTTCATGATATTCACCATATATGGCTCCTTATCCTAAAGAATAAGCTTGACAGGAAAAGTTATATGAAGGGTTTGATGAATGCATTTCTCTCACTTTATTTTCTGCCATCTTTAAGCTTCTTTTGGTTTTCTGCCCGCCCCGGTTCGCAGACGCTTGATTTCCCACTGTATATGGGATGCATTATCTCTCCAAAGTGTGTTCTGGAGTCTCATGATAACTGCATCTTCTGGAATGTGCGTGTGTGCATTTGTATTTCTGTACATTACTTTTGGCTTTTTTTGTTTTTGTTTCGTATGTGTTTCGGGCTGCAGTGGTCCCTGAGCTCACGGGCCAGAAGACGACACCAAACTCCCCGAAGGGTAATGAACTTTCCCGTAGTTCCACAGTCTTTCCCTGTCTGCTTCATGAGCTCCTCATAGTTGAGAAAACTGTTTGAAAATTGTTTAAATGTTGAACCTTAAAACAAACATTAAGTCATCATTTCCATAGTAGTTCACATATATATTTCAGTATAAAACACGAAAATATGGTGGTCATAAACATATTTGGACACAGTTAAATGTCTGAATGTCATTACACTAGACTAGTGTAACATGGTATTTTAGTACAGGACATGGGATCCAAATGCAGTGTAAAGTTTATTTAAACGAGATAAATCCAGGCAGATAACCAAAGAATCCAGGAAAAGGACAAGATAATCTAGACATGGGGAAAACAGAAACTAAAACAAACGTGCACGGAAAACCAGCAGAGAAAAAAAAGAGAAGAAACACATGAGACAAGGTAACAAGGAACAGGTTCTAGTGATTAGTTGCTATAGAGACAAAAGGAAGTGAAAACACAGGAACAATAAAAACAAAACTATAGGCCTACTTCAAAAATAAGAGTCTAAAACACAAGAAAAGGAAACACCAGACTGAAATCATGACAAATAGATAATGACAGTGTTTTCACAGGGGTATTTATGAGGGAACGAAACTTAAAACTAAGCTATGTAAAAAATGTATCGAGAACACAAACATATAGGCCTACAGGCTAAAGATCAAGGGCTTGGTTAACCATGCCAATTTGAGATAATTAACTAATAACTACCCATTTTCCATTATACACACACACGTTCTTGACATTAAAAAGAAATCTAAATTATAAAACTGACCCGAGATCAGTTAAACCGTATTAGTTATTATTTGAATATCTCAAATAATGCGCAAGATATTGCGCGCTAAACGCTGTAGCAGCCGTCAAACTCCTCTTACAAGTACAAGAAGAGAGCCTAGGCTACTATAATCATTCAACACTTTGTAAATAGTGATGTTATTTACTGCACGGCGGCAGATATAAACCAAAAGTCTTACCTATTTGTCGATACAACAGTGGGATGCTGAAGCTCCAACATTCTTCCTCGTTATTTGACAGTTAACCAAGTCTTAAGTTAAAAACACAATCTTGTGTGGTCACCATCGTGGGTTACATTTAATTTTTTTTAAAAAAATTCAGTCAGAAGTCTGATTTTCAACATAAAAGTAAAACAAAAGTCCTCTGAGGGGATTTTACCAGACAAACCGTTTGGCGCCAATTTCCTATTTGAATGAATTATTAACGCGGAGTGATACGAGACGTGAGAAGTAGTACCGGTAAAGCGGTATAACGGACCAGCGCTAGTATAAAATACAGCACATTTGTCAATATTTAGTGTTGTTGTAGGTTACATTTACAAAAAACACACGATGAGCGCTAAATATGTGGGCTTATTTGACTGCTAATTGCGTGATTGAGGAATCAGAATGAAGTATTCAGAAAGCCATGCAAGTAAAATGTTTTCAAGCCAATTTTAAAGCATTTTTGACAAAGTTTGTACGATGTGAAATTCTAAAACAATAGTTCTAGCTTTGATCACGAAGACAGTGTAGATGATGCTGATAATTCGGAAGAAAAACAGTGTAAAAATAAATAAATCAAACAATAATGAATGATAGAATGAGGCATTTATAGTGCTTTCATAAACTACTGTACACCCAAAGCGCTTTACAATCATATCAGGGAATCTCTCCTGAATTATTTATAAATTGTATGTATTATTAGTTTAGGTATTTATTATTTAATAACGAAAAAGATGAATTCCGCACACTGCTTTAGCTTGCAAATCATATTTTAATACATTTCAGTCAGGCCAGGCGACCATAAAATCATATTTTTGAAAACATCCAGCTGCTTTTGATTGATGGTTTTTTTTTTAATGACATTTAGGCATTTTTAAGTGAACAAATACGTTGTGTGGCCACTATTTTTACATGATTATAAATGATCTCTAAACTGTAATGATATTCAAATGTTTGTTAAGAATGAAAGTTATATTGTAAACCAGGGTTCACCAATCTCGGTCCTGGAGGGCCGCTGTCCTGCAGAGTTTAGCTCCAACCCCAATTAAACACACCTGAACCAGCTAATCAAGGTCTCACTAGGCATACTAGAAACTTTCAAACAGGTGTGTTGGAGCTGGTTGGAGCTAAACTCTGCAGGACAGCGGCCCTCCAGGACCGAGATTGGTGAACCCTGTTGTAAACAGTACACTTCTAGTGATGAGGGAACGTGGGGTTTGTCTTCTCAGCGTGTGGACTCTGAGGACACTTTCTAGGGTTTATTTGTCTCAATTCTAACTGTGTTTTTCCCCTTTTCTGCTTTCATGGCTCAGCCGGTCGAACACGAGCAGCCCCGACGGTCCCCTTCTCTCCACGTGACCCTTAAAACACTCTTCTTTCCCGCTTTCTTCTTCTCGGTTTTTCCCCCACATTGAGTAAAACAACCACAAACCCACCAGCAACACGAGCAAAAAGGACAAGACGAGATGTTTCCCGAATCCTCGGCTCATCGTCCGGTTGAGCGTTTGAGAAACGAGTTGATCTCTTTTGGTTAAATCCTCTAGAAACTAGAGGCCATCCCTGGAACAAATCCTTCAAATGACTTCCTCATAGTATTCAAAACCCATTTATTCCTACACTGCAAAAAAAATAAATAAAATAAATCTGTATTTTTGTCTCATTTTCCAGTAAAAAAAGATGTCTAAGCACTGGAAAATCAGAGTTTTTTTTGCAGTGTAAACGTTGTTGTGATGCTGTAAAGCTTTCAGGTACGAGGACGTGTGTTCACCCTTCGTGATCATGCACAGAAATCATTCGTTCGCTTAGTTAAATCTGAACTTTTAGTGGGGCTGGATTGAATTTGAGAGTGCAATATAATCGGTATCTACATGCATGTCATCAAAAACATAATAGTGCAGTTTTAGGGTGAACACACGCTTAAAACCTGTTTAATTTATTTCACAAAGTCGGTGTCTCTATAACATCTGTCATGTCGGGAAGGTTTTCCACACACAGACTGTATGGAATTGAATACTATACTGTATACTGCATACTATTTTCAATAAACAGCATGTGAAAGTGCACTATTCAATGCTAAACAGTAGTAGGCAACAATGTTGTCAAGTAATTCGGAGCATTTGCGTACTATTGCACATAGTGTGCATACTATATAGTGCAGAAATACTAACTAGTATGAACATATCCACATATGATTAAAGGTGCTGTAAAATGCACATGTCCTTCTCAAAGACATGTCAACATGTACACATGCATGTGGATAAATAAATAAAAAATCATTATTATTTACATTTTATGGCATGAAAAACATTAAAACCATTTTTTTTTTTCAGTGTGTGGACAAACTTTCCCAAAATATGTGCTGTGCATTGAAATTATGCACATTTATTTTCCTGTCTGTAATTTAGTGTTCATTATGAAAGCAAAAATGAAGTCAAATATCACTGCAGGTCTATGCATAGAAATCATTATAGTTTGTTTGGTTGAAAAAATGAGAAAATATGAACGCAACGTTTCGTGATTCTGTGGTTTGCTGTAATAATAATAATAATAATGATGATGAAGCCCCTGTTGCTAATAGTTGACGTTGTGTGGCATGACCAGACCGTCTGCGGTGTCAACTGTGCCGTTGTTTCTGTCTTCAACATTCACACCAAACCTTCCCTGAATCCACTCCGAGTCTTAGTAAAACCCACTTACGATGAGAAAAGAATTACTGTTATTTAAGAGTTCAAATGTGTGTCATGGGCATACTGTATCTAAAGTGTGTCGCGTATCTTTGTGGTGCATTTATGCAAATTGTGACTAGTGTAGTCCCACGTGTATGATTATTGAATATTAAATTATTATGGTTAAGTGATTTATTTAAATTAAGCTTATTATCATGTGAAAAGTGAGAGTCTAGAGGAATAAACCGGGCCTCTTTCTGTGTTTGGACAGAAAGGTGTAACTATACTGAGTGTGTAACGTGTGAATGAATGAATGAAGGTGTGTAACGTGTCCTCTGCTCACACCAGTTTGTCTGGCAGGGCTGTCATTATTAAAGTTAAGTGTAACAAAACCTTGCTTTTGTGCTGTTTTTCTTGTCGGCAGACGGTCTAAACCCTTAAAAATAAAGAGGATTTGTTTTAGCGTATCGATATGCCATGCAGTTTTTCTTTCCCGTTTGCATTTCTGTGGACGGCCATTTTGGCCACATAGGGAAAACAAATACTTTGGTAAATCATAATTATGAAGTGTCAGTAGACAAAAAGTCTTAATTATGAGATAAAAAAGGCATGAAGTCGATAAAGAGATCTCAAAATGTGAGTCAATTTAGAGATAAAATTATGGCATTCTAATTTTGACTATTATTTACCAAAGCATTATTTTTATTTATTTTTTCATATTTTCGACAGAGTGCAAATAATTTTCGAGGTTGTTAATCGATGATATTTGCATCAGCCTGCATTATTTCAGCTTATTCTGTGTTTAACAGCAGAATTCATGGTGAAAAACTACATTACCCATGATGCAGTACAAAACATTCCACCAATCAGAGTCGAAAAAAGTCAAATGGCCAAAAGATCTCATTAGCTCCGCCCACTCCCATGACTCACTGCGAAAGACGTAATCGAGACGATCTCTACAGTGGCCGAGAGGTGCAAAACAAATCACAATTATAAAAACAAAATAACAAATCCAAAAACAAAACAACAAATTATAAACACAATGGCATGTGTTTTCTGACTCATTTTGTTTTTAGACTTGCCATTGTGTTTATAATTTGTTGTTTTGTTTGCTTTCGGCCACCGTAGATCTCTGCACTCATAGACATAATAAATGTCTATGTCTACACTCTCTAAATACTTAATATATGTTTGCATATATATATATATATATATATATACATACATGAAAAACAGAGCGTTGCTATGGACGCAGGATTCTAACCGTAGAGACGGAACGGACTATTTTCTTTAGCGGAAGCAATACAATCGTTTTTAAATCAATAAACTCCTTTTTAAATCAATATTTTGTGCCAAATTATTGATTTATTTGGTGGGTAGCCATGTAACATTACGCTCTACATTACATATACACACACATGCACATATGCATATTTTTTGCAATAAACTTACAATGTTTTTATATACACTACATAAGGTTTAATTTGATTATGCTGTTTGCAATGCCTCATGGGATTGTAGTTGTTTCCCTCACTAAAGCCGTTGTCTCGAACTTTTGTCTTTTCAAATACTTTTCTGCTTCATATCGGAGTCTGTAGTGCTGTGTGATTCGCCTCAGCTGGTTCTCAGCGAGGACATTGAAAGAAAGGTGAATAAAATCGTACATTATGCCCAGCCCATTATAAACACAAACACTTGAAATCACAATAAAAATTAAAGCTGCAAGCAGCATTTATCGGGGTTCAAGCAGTTAAGGCCTTTAAGGCATTTAAGCACAAAAGCATCAAAAGTCATTAAGATTTATTTAGCAAGCATGTAACCACTGACATAATAGATGGAAAAGACCATTTACAGCCAATACAGGCAAATTGCCATGGGATATATATGGTTTTAAAGCTTTTTAACAGTTATAGCGCCACCTATGGTCCGATCTCCATAAAATTGTTTATTGTGACCTCAAATTGAACCCATACACATGTGTACTGATTTTGGTGAAGATATCTCATTTACTTCTTGAGTTATAGCCATTTGAGTAAAATAGGCTCCTCCCACAACGATTTGCCACATCCAAGAATTATTTAATATGATTCTAGCATGATTTACTATCATATACCATGTTCCAGAATGATTTATTAGGATTCTAGCATGATTTACCTTGATACACCTCATTTCAGTATTATTTACTATGATTTACAATGTTTCTAGCATGATTAACCACATTACTAGCAATTATGTGAAGTGTCAGTGCAAATGAGGTGATGAACACTGACAAAATATTATTGTGTTATAATAGTTAGTTATATACGTGATTTTTAGTGTGTGTCCAAGTATGAATGCAAAAGCACATGTAAAATATTTCATTATTAAGTAGAATGGCCAGCAGAGGGCACTAGAAGACCACTTATTGGCTCACTTTCACTTTAAACCAGTTTTCTGCACTAAAGCAAACCAGTTTTTCCATGTTAACTCAATGCATGCTTACACACACACACACACACACACACACACACACACACACACACACACACACACACACACACACACACACACACACACACACACAGCATAGTTAACCATGATTTACCATGATATACCACGTTCTAGTATTATTTACCAGGAGATAAACGACAATCTAGTATTATTTACTTTGATTTACCATGTTTCTAGCCTGATTTATCACATTACTAGCAATTATTTGAAGTGTTAGTGCAAATAAAGTGATTAACACTGACAAAATATGATTGTGTTATAATAGTTATTGCTATATAAGTGATTTTTTTAGTGTGTATTCAAGTATGAATGCAAGCACATGTTGAAATATTTCATTAATAAGTAGAATGGCCAGCAGAGGGCAGTAGAAGACCACTTATTGGCTCACTTTCACTTTAAACCAGTTTTCTGCACTAAAGCAAACCAGTTTATCCATGTTAACTCAATGCATGCTTACACACACACACACACACACACACACACACACACACACACACACACACACAGCATAGTTAACCATGATTTACCATGATTTACCACATTACTAGCAATTATTTGAAGTGTCAGTGCAAATAAAGTGATTAACACTGACAAAATATGATTGTGTTATAATAGTTATTGCTATATAAGTGATTTTTAGTGTGTATTCAAGTATAAATGCAAGCACATGTGGAAAAATTTAATTAATAAGTACAATGGCCAGCAGAGGGCAGTAGAAGACCACTTATTGGCTCACTTTCACTTTAAACCTCATGATTTTGACCAGTTTTCTGTACTAAAGCAAACCAGTTTTCTGTACTAAAGCAAACCAGTGTTTCCATGTTAACTCAATAATGCATACTTGCTACATATGCTACACACAATAATGCTACACACACACACACACACACACACACACACACACACACACACACACACACACACAAATGTTTCAGTGATATTGGTGTCACATTCACCTTCATCACATTCACCTTCTGTCTTCATCACATTCACCATCTGTCGTCATCACCTGCACCTGCTCCTCATCACCCTCCTCATCATCACCTGCTCCTCATCATCATAACCGTCACCTGTTGTCCTTGTCTTGATCTGTGTATTTAAGTTCCCCTCTCATCCATTATCATTGTCGGTTATTGTTTGTGCACTAGCACTCTGTTATGTTTGTTTTCATGTTGGAAAATAAAACCTTTGTTATATTTGTACCACACACACACACACACACACACACACACACACACACACACACACACACACACACACACACACACACACACACACACACACACACACACACACCATCATTTATCATGATTTACCATGGCTGATACCAATACCAATATGAGAAAATGACTATTTTAAACAGCAGGGGGCAGTAAAATACCACTTATTGGCTTAACATGCCATTAATTCATATCATTTTCACCTTTTCAACTGTTATAGAGGCAAATTTTGTCCGATCTGTCTGAAAATTTTCATGCTTGTTCAGGGTGATATTTCACACGTTCTGACTTGTTTTTAAGAAGGTTTGAACATTCATTAAAGAGATATAGGCTTTTGGGGACACTTGGTAATGGCCACATATTGAAGTGACACTATTATAGCCATCCAAATGAAGAAGTCATACTTTTTCTGATAATTATTGATCTAGAGAGTCCAGAGAATTGCACTGCACTGGTTTTGAACATTATTATATGAACATTATGATTATAGATGGAAAAGACCATTCACAGGCAATACAGGCAATTTACCATAGGAAATATATGGTTTTAAAGCTTTTTAACAGTTATAGCGCCACCTTTGGTCCGATCTCCATAAAAATTTCCATGCTTCTTTAGCATGGTACGACACATATGCTCACCAATTATCGTGATGTTCTGAGTTTTTGTTTAGAATTTATAGGCTTTTGATTGCATTTTGCCACGTCCATTTTCTTTATGACACAATTATACCCATGCGAAAAATGCAAAAGTTCAACTTTTTTTGATAATTATTGATCTAGAGAGTCCAGAGAATTGTCCTAGACTCGTTTGGTTCCGATCGGGCAAAAAACCAGGGACTAGTTCGCAAAAGTAGGTTTTTAACATATTCGTGAATAATTAATAAACTGTTTGATTGACAGCAATGGTTCTAGAGGCAAAGTTGTTCAGCATAAGCAGATCTATCAAATGATATGCATTTTGTGATGATAAGTGTAACACCACGTGATTACAGAGCCATAAAACTCATTAGCGCCAACTAGTGGCCGATTTCTTTCAAAATTCTTACAGACCTCTAGGGCCATGAGCCGAACATGCCCATTGAGTTTCGTTCCGATCGGCCTCCGTTAACCTTGTCTAATAGGTGCTCAAACTTCATTGGCCGATGGCGGCCATGTTTTTTGAGATACGCCAATGTCCTCATACACATACATGGCACCTTGGACCAAGACACTGCATACCAATTTTCAAGTCAATCGGACTAACGGTCAGGTGGTTATAGCCTGTTTTATGTTTTTTTCATTTTATAGCGCCACCATGAGGCCAATCGTCGCGATTTTTTTACTGTGACCCCAGATTGAACTCATACACATGTGTACCAAGTTTGGTGAAGATACCTCATTTACATCGGGAGTTATAGCCATTTTAGTAAAATAGGCCCCTCCCACAACGTACGTTTTGGCGCCCCTTAGCGACCGTGAATCGAAATTTCCACTTTTTTTCGATAATTATTGATATTCAGACTCCAGAGAACATTTCTGCACTGGTTTGGTTCCAATCGGGCAAAAAACCAGGGACTAGTTCGCAAAAGTAGGTTTTTGACAAAATTCAAAATGGCGGAAAATCTATCATGGCGGAAATGAAATCGGAGATATACGTTTTGTTCGTCAGGCATCCAGCTTTCCAATGATATAAGACACTTGAGTCTACGACATACGGTCTAGGAGTTATGAACAGTTTCGCGCTTTTGGTTGCTATAGCGCCACCTATGGGCCAATCGGGGTCATAATCTCTGAACCTTTCCTCGATTTTTGTACTACCATCTGTCAAAGTTTCAAAGTTCCAGCTCTTACGGTTTGGGCTGCACGATGCGTTTTACGGCGGAATAATAATAATAATAATAATAATTAAAGCTGCAAGCAGCATTTATCGGGGTTCAAGCAGTTAAGGCCTTTAAGGCCTTTAAGCACACAAGCATCAAAAGACATTAAGTTTTATTTAGCAGGCATTTAACAATTGACATAATAGACGGAAAAGACCATTTACAGCCAATACAGGCAGTTTACCATGGGAAATATATGGTTTTAAAGCTTTTTAACAGTTATAGCGCCACCTTTGGTCCGATCTCCATAAAATTTGGCATGCTTGTTAATGATGTTATGTCATATATGCTCACCAATTTTTGTGAAGTTCTGAGTTTTCATTTATGATTTATAGGCATTTTAGTGTATTTTGCCACGCCCCTTTTGTAAATTACCCTGTTACAGCCAGGCAAATGCAAAAGTTCAACTTTTTTTCGATAATTATTTATCTAGAGAGTCCAGAGAATTGTCCTAGACTGGTCTGGTTCCGATCGGGCGAAAAACCAGGGACTAGTTCGCAAAAGTAGGTTTTTAACATATTCATGAATATTTAATGAACGGTTTGATTGACAGCAATGGTTCTTGAGGCAAAGTTGTTTAGCATGAGGAGATCTATCAAATGATATGCATTTTGTGACAATAAGTGTAACACCACGTGATTACAGAGCCTTAAAACTCGTTAGCGCCAACTAGTGGCCGATTTCTTTCAAAATTGTTACAGACCTCTAGGGGCTTGAGCCGAACATGCCCACCGAGTTTCGCTCCGATCGGACTTCGTTAACGGTGCTCAAACCTCATTGGCCAATGGCGGCCATGTTTTTCGAGATACGCCAATATCCATTTACACATACATGGCCCCTTGGGCCAAGACACTGCATACCAAATTTCAAGTCATTCGGAAAAACGGTCAGGTGTCTATACGTTTTTTTTTTTTTATAGCGCCACCATGTGGCCAATTGACGCAATTTTTTTTTACTGTGACCTCAGAGTGGCCTCTTACACATGTGTACCAAGTTTGGTGAAGTTTACTTAATTACTTCTTGAGTTATAGCCATTTTAGTAAAATAGGCTCCTCCCACAACGTTAATTTTGCACCCCCTAGGTACCATGAATCGAAATTTCAACGTTTTTTCAATAATTATTGATCTTCAGACTCCAGAGAACAATTCTGCACTGGTTTGGTTCCGATCGGGCGAAAAACCAGGGACTAGTTTGCAAAAGTAGTTTTTTGACAAAATTCAAAATGGCGAAAAATCTATCATGGCGGAAATGAAATCGGAGATATACGTTTTTTTCTTCAGGAGCTCTGGATTTCAATGATATAAGACACTTGAAGCTACGCCTTACGGTCTGGGAGTTCTGAGCAGTTTCGCGCTTTTGATTGCTATAGCGCCACCTATGGGCCGATTGGGCTGAGTCCGTGTATCTGAGTAGCGAGCAATAGTACTACCATCTGGCAAAGTTTCAAGTCTCTAGGTCTTACGGTTTGGGCTGCACGATGCGTTTTATGGCGGAAAAATAATAATAATAAAAATCAGGACAATTACAATAGGGTTTCAGCACTTCGTGCTTGAACCCCTAATTAAAGCTGCAAGCAGCATTTATCGGGGTTCAAGCAGTTAAGGCCTTTAAGCACAAAAGCATCAAAAGTGATTAAGTTTTATTTAGCAAGCATGTAACTACTGACATAATAGATGGAAAAGACCATTTACAGGAAATACCAAATATATGGTTTTAAAGCTTTTTAGCAGTTATAGCGCCACCTATGGTCCGATCTCCATAAAAATTGGCATGCTTGTTAATGATGTTATGTCACATATGCTCACCAATTTTTGTGAAGTTCTGAGTTTTCATTTAGGATTTATAGGCTTTTTAGTGTTTTTTTGCCACGCCCCTTTTCTAAATGACCCTATTACAGCCATCTACATGCAAAAGTTCAACTTTTTTTTGATAATTATTGATCTAGAGTGTCCAGAGAATTGTCCTAGACTGGTCTGGTTTCGATCGGGCGAAAAACCTAGGACTAGTTTGCAAAAGTAGGTTTTTAACATAATTACGAATATTTAATAAACGGTTTAATTGACAGCATTAGTTCTTGAGGCAAAGTTGTTCAGCATGAGCAGATCTATCAGTTGATATGCATTTTGTGACGATAAGTGTAACACCACGTGATTACAGAGCCATAAAACTCGTTAGCGCCAACTAGTGGCCGATTTCTTTCAAAACTCTTACAGACCTCTAGGGCCATGAGTCGAACATGCCCATCGAGTTTCGTTCCGATCGGCCTCCGTTAACCTTGTCTAATAGGTGCTCAAATTTCATTGGTCGATGGCGGCCATGTTTTTCGAGATACGCCAATGTCCTCATAGACATACATGGCACCTTGGACCAAGACACTGCATACCAATTTTCAAGTCAATCGGACTAACGGTCACGTGGTCATAGCCGTTTTCATGTTTTTTTCATGTTATAGCGCCACCTAGTGATCAATCGTCGCGATTTTTTTACTGTGACCCCAGATTGAACTCATACACATGTGCACCAAGTTTGGTGAAGATATCTAATTTCATTCTCGAGTTATAGCCATTTTAGTAAAATAGGCTCCTCCTACAACATTAATTTATCACCCCCTGGCGATCAGGAATCTAAATTTCGACTTTTTTTCGATAATTATTGATATTCAGACTCCAGAGAACATTTCTGCACTGTTTTGGATCCGATTGGACAAAAAACCTAGGACTAGTTCGCAAAAGTAGGTTTTTAACTAAATTCAAAATGGCGGACAATTTACATACCGGAAATGAAATCGGAGATATACGTTTTGACCTTCAGGTGTCCAGCTTTCCAGTGATATAAGACACTTGAGTCTACGTCATACGGTCTAGGAGTTATGAGCAGTTTCGCGCTTTTGGTTGCTATAGCGCCACCTATGGGCCAATTGGGGTCATATTCTCTGAACCTCTCCTCGATTTTTGTACTACCATCTGGCAAAGTTTCAAAGCTCCAGCTCTTACGGTTTGGGCTGCACGATGAGTTTTACGGCAGAAGAAAAATAATAATAATAATAATAATAATAATAATAATAATAATAATAATTAAAGCTGCAAGCAGCATTTATCGGGGTTCAAGCAGTTAAGGCCTTTAAGGCCTTTAAGCACACAAGCATTAAAAGACATTAAGTTTTATTTAGCAGGCATTTAACAATTGACATAATAGACGGAAAAGACCATTTACAGCCAATACAGGCAGTTTACCATGGGAAATATATGGTTTTAAAGCTTTTTAACAGTTATAGCGCCACCTTTGGTCCGATCTCCATAAAATTTGGCATGCTTGTTAATGATGTTATGTCACATATGCTCACCAATTTTTGTGAAGTTCTGAGTTTTCATTTATGATTTATAGGCATTTTAGTGTATTTTGCCACGCCCCTTTTGTAAATTACCCTGTTACAGCCAGGCAAATGCAAAAGTTCAACTTTTTTTCGATAATTATTTATCTAGAGAGTCCAGAGAATTGTCCTAGACTGGTCTGGTTCCGATCGGGCGAAAAACCAGGGACTAGTTCGCAAAAGTAGGTTTTTAACATATTCATGAATATTTAATGAACGGTTTGATTGACAGCAATGGTTCTTGAGGCAAAGTTGTTCAGGATGAGGAGATCTATCAAATGATATGCATTTTGTGACAATAAGTGTAACACCACGTGATTACAGAGCCATAAAACTCGTTAGCGCCAACTAGTGTCCGATTTCTTTCAAAATTCTTACAGACCTCTAGGGCCATGAGTCGAACATGCCCATCGAGTTTCGTTCCGATCGGCCTCCGTTAACCTTGTCTAATAGGTGCTCAAATCTCATTGGCCAATGGCGGCCATGTTTTTCGAGATACGCCAATATCCTTTTAGACACACATGGCCCCTTGGGCCAAGACACTGCGTACCAAATTTCAAGTCAATCGGACTAACGGTCAGGCGTCTATATGTTTTTTTTGTTTTATAGCGCCACCATGTGGCCAATCGACGCAATTTTTTTACTGTGACCTCAGATTGACCTCCTACACATGTGTACCAAGTTTGGTGAAGTTTACTAAATTACTTCTTGAGTTATAGCCGTTTTAGTAAAATAGGCTCCTCCCACAACGTTAATTTTGCACCCCCTAGCGACCGTGAATCGAAATTTCAACATTTTTTCGATAATTATTGATCTTCAGACACCAGAGAACAATTCTGCACTGGTTTGGTTCCGATCGGGCGAAAAACCAGGGACTAGTTCGCAAAAGTAGGTTTTCAACAAAATTCAAAATGGCGGAAAATCTATCATGGCGGAAATAAAATCGGAGATATACGTTTTTTTCGTCAGGCGTCCAGCTTTCCAATGGTATAAGACACTTGAGTCTATGACTTACGGTCTAGGAGTTATGAGCAGTTTCGCGCTTTTGGTTGCTATAGCGCCACCTATGGGCCAATCGGGGTCATAATTTGATAACCTCTCCTCGATTTTTGTACTACCATCTGGCAAAGTTTCAAAGCTCCAGCTCTTACGGTTTGGGCTGCACGATGCGTTTTACGGCAGAAGAAAAATAATAATAATAATAATAATAAAAATCAGTACAATTACAATAGGGTTTCAGCACTTCGTGCTTGAACCCCTAAAAATCAGTACAATTACAATAGGGTTTCAGCACTTCGTGCTTGAACCCCTAATTAAAGCTGCAAGCAGCATTTAGCGGGGTTCAAGCATTTAGGGTCTTTAAGCACATAAGGCAGTTTAGTGAGTTGTCTGAGTTTTTGTTTAGGATTTACAGGCTTTTGAGTGTTTTTTGCCATACCCATTTTCTAAATGATCCTGTTATGGCTACCCAATGGGTAAAGTTAAAGTTTTTTATATAATTAATAATCTAGAGCTTCCAGAGAATTGTACTGCACTGGTATATTTCCGATCGGGCAAAAAACCTAGGACTAGTTTGCAAAAGTAGGTTTTTAACATAATCGCAAGTATTTAATGAACAAATTGATTGACAGCAGTAGTTCTTGAGGCAAAGTTGTTCAGTATGAGGAGATCTATCAAATGATATGCATCACGTGATTACATAGCCGTAAAACCTGTTAGCGTCAACTAGTGGCTGATTTTTCAAAATTCTTACAGACCTCTAGGGCCACGAGTCGAACATGCCCACCGAGTTTCGTTCTGATCGGCCTCCGTTAAGAGTAAACTAACAGCTTTGAATTAAAATGGTGAGTTTATCCTGTTGTAAACATCAACCATGCCTGTTGACAGTTCTCTTTTGTGGGAAGGGAATGAAAAGTTCTCAAATCCGCAGCACAGCCTCAGACATAACATTTATATCCATGATCTGCCATTTTCACTATTGTCCTTGCTTGCTTCTTCACAATACCTGCAGATCTTCTGATGATTCGGCTGTGCAGGTCCACATTAACACTGCCTGGCCTAGAACATGGACTGGAAAATGCAAATTTGGGGGGTATAAATATTAATTATCCTGACTCCAACGTCACAGTCGGTGTTATGGTGGGATTCACTCATTTTTCAGCGGTCTTTTGCAAACAAGAGATTTACACATGAAGGAGGAAACAATGGTGTTTGAGGCTCACGGTATGTCAGTTCCATGTCCAGAACTCTTATCATTCAACTATGCCAAGATAAATACAGTTTTCAATTGTATGGCACCTTTAAAATAGATGATTAGTAATATAATGCTTACTTGGAGTCTGAAATGGCTTTAACAAAAGAAGAAAAATATTCTTAGATTTCTGTTCATTCTAATCATGTACAAATAAAGTAGCACAATAAGATTACATTTATTTGAATGCATTAGTGAGTGTGTGATTGTGCTGTGTGTGCAGCATGTCAATACTAAAAGTGAAGGTGTAGTTGATATCTTTGGTGATAATATCTGTAGTAATCATAAAAAAACAATTAAGAAATAAAGAATTAAAATTACAAATAATATTCAATTAAGATATGAGTTACAATAACATGATTTGCAATAGTAATAATATCAATAATATATGCACAATACACACAGATTAGACTATCAGGTCTGTGTTTTACAAAAACATTAGTATTGCAGCCAATGTGAGTCTGTGGGATTTATAAACAGACAAAATATGATTTGAAATGTTATTTTAATGATTTTATTAAGTTTAAACAATATTTCAAATGGAAAAAACAATAATACTTAAACAATAATACTTAATACACTAACCATGCTTGAACACACACATGCACACACATTTTGTTGTAGATGTAGATATTTAAAATAAAAGATAGGTAACAAAATGATAATTGCAAATCTCCTCTGTATAACACCATTTTCAGATTTCAAATTAATCACTGAGAGGCAGAATTGTTCAAACTGAGAGCTCAGTAAAAATGAAGTGATAAACTTTGACAAAACATGACTGTGTTATAATAGGTGATTTTCATGCAAGTAATTTTATATAGTCCAAAAACTAACGCAAAAGCACAGATGAAAATATTTTATTAAGTAGAATGTCCTGCAGAGGGCAGTAGAAGACCACTAATTGACTCACTTTCATTTGAAAGACTTTTTTTATCCACCAGTAAAACAAAGCAGTTTCTCCATGTTCTTTCCATTAAGCATGCTTACACACACAGACACACACACAAACACAAACACATCCACACACACACACACAAAGACAAATATGTTTTCAATGTTTTTAGGATGTGATATTGTGAAAATATCTTCATCTCCTCATCTTGAACAACTTTGCCTCAAGAATCACTAATGTCAATCAAACCGTTCATAATCATAATAAAAAATAAAATGTATAAAAAATATCATAATAAAAAAAAAACATCATAATAAAAAAGATTGCTTCTTAAAGCATTTGTTTATTTCCCAATACTGAAGCGAATTAAAAGATCATGCGTAATCCTGCTGCTCCCTCTAGTGGACAACAGTGGTATTATAGCTTACATTTTACAGTTGAAGTGTTTGAATGAATGAATGGGAATTTGTTTTTTTACTTATATCTCAGGAACCAAAAGGCGAAAAATTCTGAAACTCAGAGCATAGATAGTGCTTGAGGAGCCCTGTTGAATGAGACCATCAACGTGTTTTTGGGCGATTGGGGCTGGGAGTTATGATTGTTATAAGGCATATCTGTTCGGGCTATTATCTCTGGAATGCCCAGGGCAAATAACACCACATTTGAATCGAAGCTAGCCAAGGACGCGCCCTTTCCAACGAGCTCTCACACAATGTTCGGGGTGGTCTGGGTCGGGAGTAATGGCCGTTCAAAATCGGGGGTCCCGCGGATTCGCGATGCGCGGGGGGCGCGCTCCCGAGGCCCGCGACGACACGTTTCGATCAAGAGCCCAGAGAGGTCCTCACCATCAAAATTGGAGCGCGCAACGACTTTCCATTTTCGAGTTATGAATGAATTTGTATTCGGGGGCGTGGCTTAAATGCCGTTACTTTCGTTTCATTTCATTCATTTACTTTCGTCCATTTCCATATCTCAGTGTAACACAATTGTCAATAGTAATACTCAATACGCTGATTTCACGCAGCCGTTATTTTGAAATCGAAAGCGAGGCTCCGGTGGGAAGAAAACCGGAAGTGTCGCCTTTAATCATAGGAGAGTCGTGAATGCGATGGCGTATTGTTGTGTTTAATGATGTTGTGTCAATTCTAAAACTGTACATACATTTCTTTCATACTTTAGACTATATACAGTGAAATTAATTTATAAATAAAATATTTTTTTTTATATAATTCAGAAAGTAAAAAAAGAAGCAGGAATGAACTATATACATATCCTATATTGGATATTAACATCCAAAAGTGTAAATCGCGGCAGCAGCTTCAGGTTGGTAGTCCAAAGGCATTGTTGTTTATCTTTACTTCCGGGGTTTTTCCCACCGGAGCCTCACTTTCGATTTCAAAATGGCGGCTGCGTGAAATCAGCGTATAGATGAGTTTTGACAAAATGTGATTGTAAATGTTAAAATAATGATTTTATAAAGTCTAAATATGAATTTTATAACAATATTAGGGAGTAGTATGATGAAATGACAGCAGGGGGCAGTAAAATACCACTTATTGGCTTAATATGTCATTATATTCATATAAAATCACCTTTTGAAGAAGTTAAACTTTTTTTCTGATAATTATTGATCTAGAGAGTTCAGAGAATTGTGCTGCACTGGTTTTGAACATTATGATATGAACATTATATGATGATAGAAGACACCATTTACAGCAAATACAGGCAATTTACCATAGGAAATATATGGTTTTAAAGCGTTTTAACAGTTATAGCGCCACCTATGCTCCGATCTCCATAAAAATGTCCATGCTTCTTTAGCATGTTCTGACACATATGCTCATCAATTTTTGTGAAGTTCTGAGTTTTCATTTAGGATTTATAGGCTTTTTAGTGTATTTTGCCACGCCCATTTTCTAAATGACCCTATTACAGCCATCCAAATGCAAAAGTTCAACTTTTTTTCGATAATTATTGATCTAGAGAGTCCAGAGAATTACCCTAGACTGGTCTGGTTCTGATCGGGCAAAAAACCAGGGACTAGTTCGCAAAAGTAGGTTTTTAACATGTTTGCGAATATTTAATGAACAGTTTGATTGACAGTAGTGGTTCTTGAGGCAAAGTTGTTCAGCATGAGCAGATCTATCAAATGATATGCATAATGTGACAATAAGTTTAACACCACGTGATTACAGAGCCATAAAACTCGTTAGCGCCAACTAGTGGCCGATTTCTTTCAAAAATCTCACATACCTCTAGGGCCATGAATTGAACATGCCCATCGAGTTTTGTTCCGATCGGCCTCCGTTAACCTTGTCTAATAGGTGCTCAACTTCATTGGCCGATGGCGGCCATGTTTTTCGAGATACGCCAATGTCCTCATAGATATACATGGCACCCTGGACCATGAGACTGCATACCAATTTTCAAGTCAATTGGACTAACGGTCAGGTGGTTATAGCCCTTTTCATGTTTTTTTCATGTTATAACGCCACCTAGTGTTCAATCGTCGCGATTTTTTTACTGTGACCCCAGATTGAACTCATACACATGTGTTCCGAGTTTGGTGAAAATATCTAATTTCGTTCATGAGTTATAACCATTTTAGTAAACTGGCTCCGCCTCCTGCGAACGTTTTGACGCCCCTTAGCAACCGTGGATCGAAATTTCAACTTTTTTTCGATAATTACTGATAATCAGACTCCAGAGAACATTTCTGCACTGGTTTGGTTCCGATTGGCCAAAAAAACCCTCTACTAGTTTGCAAAAGTAGGTTTTAGACAAAATTCAAAATGGCGGAAAAATTTGCATACCGGAAATGAAATTGAAGATATACATTTTGTCCGTCTTGAGACAAGGATTACAGTGATATAAGACACTTGAGTCTGTGACAAAGGGTTAAGGAGATTTAAGCAAAACCGTGATTTTTTTTGGTTTTTGGCACTATAGCGCCACCTATGGGCCAATCGGGGTCATACTCTCTGAACCTCTCCTCGATTTTTGTACTACCTTCTGGCCAAGTTTCAAGTCTCTAGCACTTACGGTTTGGGCTGCACGATGCGTTTTACGGCAGAAGAATAATAATAATAATAAAAATCAGTACAATTACAATAGGGTTTCAGCACTTCGTGCTTGAACCCCTAATAAAAATCAGCACAATTACAATAGGGTTTCAGCACTTCGTGCTTGAACCCCTAAAAACGTGAAATGTGACTCTGGATCACAAAACCAGTCTCGAGTCGCACGGGTATATTTGTGGCAATACCCAACTATACATTGTATGGGTCAAAATGATCGATTTTTCTTTTATGCCAAAAATCATTAGGATATGAAGTAAAGATCATGTTCCATGAAGATATTTTGTAAATTTCCAGCCGTAAATATATAAAACATGTATTTGTGTGAGTGAGTGCAGCACAATTGCCAACATAAATGAACAACTTTAAAGGAGATTCTCAATTTTTAGATTTTTTTGCCCCCTCAGATTCCAGATTTACAATAGTTGTATTTCAGCCAAATATAAAAAAAGTGCCTGGTTTTGTGGTCCAGGGTCACATGTCTGATTCCCACATCATTAACTTCAGACACTGAACAGGTTTCGTTTTGCTCAATCAGGTTTATTTAGGAGGAAAAATCACCACATGAAACAACTCATTATTCCTTCATTGTGTTCCATCGGTCGTAATTAAAACAGATTAGTGTGTAATTCATCATTATCCCAAATAAATAGAATTCTCCTGTAGTTCAGCTGTCGTATGAAACCACACAAACGGCGCGTCCTTTTTCTTCCCACAAGACTCCTCTCTTCTTCAGCAGGCAAACGCAAGCATCACGTCCACTCTTCTCCCCCCCCCCCCATGAATATACAGTATGATACACAGTTACACTATTTACACATCTGGTACATCAACAAGCTCTGCAAAATAATCACCTTGATCTGAAAATATCGGATTAAACCCCACGCCCCCAAAAATAATCACTGTAAAATATATTCATACACGCAGAATGCAGAGATAAATGCATAAAGCTTGACGTCTACAGATGTGGCCGATAAAAGTGCTTTAAGGGTCAAATACCTCCGGGTACTTCAGACCAAACACAGTATTCAGATGTGAACTCTTATCAACATTCCAGTTACAAGCTCACATTCGGTGAATATAGATATGCTAACACTTTCTATGAAGCATGTGTGTAAATATACAATCTACTTAATAACGTGTGGAGTGTTTTTGTAAATACCTGTAAGCAGATTGTGATATGCATATTCTTCTAAAGAGATTAATGCATTTAAAAACAGCCGTATGCGACGCATTCACTCTTTAAAGGTGTAGCCGTGAAGGAAACGGGTTAAACTGCATTGCAATTATGTACAAAAACACAAGTTGCATGAGAACGGCGTCATAGAAAGTGTTATCAAATCCATCTGACAAACACACATAACGCTCTTGAAAGTGTGTGACTGTGGAGGATGTTGTTTAGAGAAGAAGCAGGAGGAATTATTAATATCTACAGCTCTCATAAACTCGCACTCACTCGACATCAACGAACGACTCTGAACTCTCAGCCGACGGCGTCATACGAGTTCGCCGCAAACAATCTCAGGAACATCTGGAACGCTGGTTCTGGGAAAAACACAAGGTGCTCGTGTGTTTGTGGGGGAAAAAAATATGATTACATCTTTCAACAAATCCCAATAATGGCCAAAGAGAAGCAAAAACAACTCGTTTTGTACTGAATGAGAATACGTTACCGTCTCAATGCTCTCTGCCCTACATGCTTTACCAGCGAACCAACACTTCATCACCTTATTCTTTCAGGAAACACTTCATCTTCTTAGTCCAGACCTGCTCTAATCATATCTTATAATGTTATGTGTATGAGATTATTATGTAACGAGTGATATGACTCATCACTGATTGGTCAGGAAACGGTCTATTGCACTTATGTTTGATAAAGTGAAGTAATCGCACAGATTGATCAGGGAGACACAAGAGCAGCGAGAACTGATATTCTTATGGATTAACTGGTTTACACACAAACCAAAAATGGAGAGTTTCAGAATCAAGATTTCTCTAGAAACCAGAGAAACAAAGAGTCCATGTCGCCAAACGTCCCGAAGCCGAGCAGGAAAACAGATTCAGATTCAGACCACCAGGATCTTGACCTCGTCGTGTTCGTCGGGCCGGTAGAAGAACGGGATGCAGGGGTTTTCTCCCAGGAATGGAGCCGGTCTGGCCTGAGGATTCTGGATCTCCTGCAGAAGCTGCATGATCTGACGGGCCGTCCCGTCTTCTCTGGGTCTCAGGGACGGGTCGGCCGTGGATCCGGGTCTCTCTGAACTCTCGGGGTCCGTGCTGGACTGGGCCGATGAAGACACGTCCACCGCTGTGCTCATGTCCAGAACCGCTGGGGGAACAGGGAGGAGTTTAGGATTAAACTGACACAGGACTCAGAAAATAAATAATATCGTTTAATCTCATTATGCAAAAACTGATCATGTCTCCCTCAGATCCACCTTCTCCTGCATGATTCAATGGACCGTTCGTAAAGACCCGCCCCCTTTAGTTACTGTTGCTATGTCCGACAAGCCACGCCTCTCTCACACACACACACCATGTTCTAACGCAGTGAAACACACATCGCGGAGCAGAGAGGATACTGACAACACACTGACCGACAGGACAGACCAGCTTACTTTTGATATGAAACAAAGTCTAAACTTTCAAATTTGGTCATTTTTTAACGAAATTTAAACAATAAATAGCGTTTTGTGGCTCTTTAATGTGTCTGACAGATCGCTCAGTTAAAGCTACTCGTGAACCGATCATCTCTTCCTTCTAGTTCATTTATAGCATCAAATAAACATGAATGAACATCAGAAGGAATGTTGTTTTAACCGCGGGAAGACGTCAGTACACTCCGTTTCTCAAGTTAAAGGAGAACTCCGGTCAATTTTAACATTGAGCTCATTTTTTTGTACATTTGGAGTGCTGTCAATACAGAGAACAACGACAAAAATCGGTGTTGCCTACACCGTGTTATCCTCTTTTTAAAATTGGCACCCTCTTGACTTCAATGGGGCAATGTTTAAACCTGCTTTTAGCCTCTTAATATCCTTGATGTGTCATTACAAGTGCACAGCTCATGTGAGTGATTCCTTCAGAGTGAACACGAGTGAATCTGACTGCAGTAGATGTGAAAGATAAGAATAAAAATGATGTTATTTAAGCCAGCGCAAATACCTGTATTTACATCCTGTTTTCGGTCGAAGTCCAAAGTAGTCGATTGTCGAGTTCACGCGCGTGATCATAGGTAACTAAACCTATGGGCGTGAACTCGGCAATCGAATGAATTAATTTTGTGTGAAAAGATTGTTTTATCAATAAAATTTATATTGTCTTTCAATAATTCAAGCACTTTTCAAGTACCTCTTCATAAAGTCTGTTTTCAAGGGTTTTCCAGGACTTGAATTTCAAGTACTTTAAGCACCTTGTACAAACCCTGTAGTCATCTAGCTTCGTCATCTAGCTTCGTCATCTAGCTTCGTCATCTAGCTTCGTCATCTAGCTTCGTCATCTAGATCAATTCAGCTCAAGTTTTGATGATAAAGTTTCCATAATGAATCAAATCATCTGAACAAACTGAACCACACATCCCGATGCTCATGTGTTTGTACCATAGACTGTAAACAAAAATGAGGAGTAGTGTCCGTGACATCACTCGTAATGTTTCTGAAGAGCATTTTTGAAGCCCAAGTGGGCGGAGCCGGCCGTCGCCATCTTGGCAGCGCGTCACTCCCGGATAAACGGAAATGGGCAAAAATACTGATTAGCTGAAGTGACGTGACGCTAACAGACAGCAGACAAACGGCTACCAGTGACATCAGCGACAATCCACCTGTCACTCAAGTGGCCACACCTCTTAATTATACAGAACTTTAAGGCTTAATATAATTTAAACGGATGAGTTGTAAAAATATTCACGCCCCTCGCAGTCGTCATGAAGGGCAAAATTAACTAAATAGACCAAAACCACTTTTTGTACCAGACTGTAAACATGTTTTTTTCTGCTGTAAAGTTGGGCATTTTAACATGGAGGTCTATGGGATTGAATCTCTTCTGCAGCCGGTCTCTAGTGGCCAGTCCATGAACTGCAGTTTAAGTCACTTCAAGAGAGAGGCGGGAAGGTTTCCGCTTGGTTTGCACGAGTGTGACTGTTACCTGGACTGTCCACACTGTCGCTGTCCATGTTTTGGTCAGCAGGTCTAGGCTGGTCTCCTCCAGAAGGCAGGAGGTCAGGGTTACTGACGGCGCTCATGTATCTGCTGTACCACTCGTTACGCTCCCCCACCAAACGCATGACCAGGTCCTGCAGCTCGGCTAACTTCACCTGAACAACACACACACACACACGTCAAACATCACGCCGCAGACCTCACACCATCATCACAGAGATGCTCCTCGTACCTTCATCTCCTCCTTGTCTTTGGCCAGCATGTTGATGTATTGCTCCTTTTCAAAGTGTCTTTGTTTCATGATGGCTCTCTGGTTCTGATACAGCGCGATGTATTCACCTACACACACAGAAAACACATTTTTAAAGAGAAACTCCCTCCAATGCTGATAAACTCAAATGGTCAAACACAAACAGATATCACTAATATGCTGATATAAGCTGTTTTCTTCACATCACGATAATTGCTGAAGCTTTAGTCAATTATGATCAAAATAAATGAAACCTAAATAGCAACGTTTAAAACAAAAGACAAAAAAAAAAAAATTGACGAAAGCACATAACTAAATTAATAAAAATGAAACAAGCTTATTCAAAATATTAATAAAACTATACTCATGAATTAAACAATGAATATTTGTATAAGTATTTGATGTTGTTTGATTAACAAGCAGTTTTACAGGTTGATGGAAAAGCAGAAAAATAGTGAGTTATCGTAAGTATTTTGAAGTGCCCATGATAACAATACCGTACATGTTCATTATATATGCAATATACTGTATTACAAAATACCGTCCAGCACGTCTGGACACGACAGTAGTGTAAGTAAGGAATAACTGACGATGACACACGCACACAATGCACATGCGAGGTGGTGATGCGGCCATGATGCAAAGAAATATTGTTCTATTAACTTAATGGACCGGAGTCAATTATTCTGCTTATACTACGGTTTAACACCGTGAGACATTCAAGACATTGATCAGATGACGTATTTTTTAATTGTCAGGTTTTTGTCCTTAAAACGCTCTTGTGTGTGGGACTCATTTCTGACACATCTCATCCCAAGCCTCCGTTGTTAGTTCCAAAACGTCATTTTAGAGCTAGAAACGGAAGCGTGAGCCATTGATAGCAGACTAATTACAGTTATTAATACAGTTATTAATGAGAGAGAGAGAGAGAGAGAGAGAGAGAGAGAGAGAGACTAAAAGCGAAACTGTAAGTTTATCTGCTTCAAGAACAGCGTCGTTATCGCCTCGCTAGTGAGAAATGTCATAACTGTAAAGTTGTTAAACTATTTTACTGATAGAATCATCAGAGCAGCGCTAATCACATGTTTCTGTGTGAGTGTGTGTCCGTACTGTATTGTGTGTGCGTTTGAGCGTGAGAAAGTGTGTGTGCTGTCTGTACATAAAACACAATTTTGTGGCAAAAAACATGGAAATAATTAGTCTTTTTTTATCCCATTGTTTACTATATTTCTTTGCTTGGTCAGTGTCGCTGTGGGTTTTGGTTCCGTCGGCTGTAAGGACCTTCGAAATAACTGAAATCATTTGGCGAAGTAATATGGAACTGTAATGCGGTCAAAACCTGCTGGAACTACTTTAGTTGTGCGTTTACTGCAAAATAACTGCACACCTTAGAACGTTCATCAACCAATCAGAATCAGGCATTCAACAGCCACGTACTATAAATGAAAAATAATGCATTTTTCAAGCAATTAAGAAACATTCTGCACTTTATGCATTTTGACACGCAGTGATACCGATCCGCTGACAGTGTGTGTGTGTGTGTGTGCAGCAGCGTCTCACCGATGGTGTCCGTTTCTCCGGACAGCTGAATGCAGCGGTGCTCCAGCTCCTCCAATCGCTCCCTCAGGTCCACCTTCTCCTGCATGAGTTTGGTGAAACGCTCCTGGAGTTTGTCCATGGCAGCACGCAGAGCCTCGTGCACCTCCACTGGAACCCCGTCAGAGCCTCCTACACACACACACACACACACACACAGAGAAACAGACACAATAAGCAGTGCAGCAAAGAGGGCAAAAGTAGTAGTAAATAGTAAAGTAGTTAAATAGTAAAATTCTAGAAAAATCTGAAGCAGCACAACTGTTTTCAACACTGATAACAATCAAACTTTTCTTGAGCATCAAATCATCATATTAGAGTGATTTCTGAAGGACCATGTGACACTGAAGACTGGAGTAATGATGCTTAAAATTCAGCTTTGATCACAGGAATAAATTACACTTTATAAAAATATTCACATAGAAAACACTTATTCTAAATTGTAATAATATTTCACATTTTTACTGTATTTTTTTATTAGAATTTTTACTTAATACTAATATTCAAATTATTAAAACATTTTTTTTATTTTTTTTTTATTTATATCCACCTTATTTCAGTAATGTGGAAAAAAGATTTTGGCTTGTCTCCTGAGGCCATTATTATCAATATTATATTTTTTATTTTACATATAAAATATCAATGCACCGCAATTAAATTGTTTATTAAAAGCAATGACATAACGTGGCTGCCTGTAAAAAAAAAAAAAAAGTGCATTATGTTTAAACTAACATTTATGAATCAAATATAATTTTGTAAATTGCATAAAACTTGTGAATAAAACAGCTTCATGTATTTATGCATACTTTAATTCAAAGAGCCGAAGTGTCGATCACACAGACGACTTTTTGCATTTAAAAACAGAAAAAAAAAAAAACCAGTCAACTTTTAAAAATGTTTTTTTAGAAGTTGAACTTTTAACTTTACACGACATTCTACATTTCAACTATTAAGGCAAACAAAAACATTAAAACGCAACAAATGCCTTTTACATCACATCTCACAGGCCACTGATAAGGCTGCCCGACGCACAACTAAAATTAGAAATGTGGAATTTTATTTGTTAATTTTAATTTGACGGACCTAAAACCAAACGTGTAAATGAGTTTTCACACAAGTGTGTAGACGTCTGAGGGATTTCAGCGCAGTGAATGTTTGCTCATGATGAAGCCGCACCTGTCTCTTCACTTGTGTTCTGATGATGATGATGATGAAGAAGATGCTCGTGGCTCATGGCTGTCATCTGTTGCCGGGCGGCGTGATGAAGCCTCCTCTCCTCCTCGAACCGACGGCTCATCTCATCTCTCTCATCCTCCAGACGGGACAGGGCAGAATAAATAAACTCCTCCTGAAATAATCAGAGGGAAAGAACAATTCACCATGCAGTGGAAATTAATATTTAATGAGGAGAACGTGTTGGGTGGAGGTTGAGTTTTTGCTTCTGGATGTGATTGGATCATGAAAAGTACGTTTTTATTTATTTATACATTTTAAAATAATATTGCAATTAATATTATTATTATTATTATTATTTATTAATACAATACAATATATTAATATAATATATAAAATAAAATATTTTTACCCTCATTATAAAATAAAACAGAAATATATTACTGCTGGAAATATTAAATTAAATTTATATTTAAGTCTTAAATTCTGCACTTTATATAATTTTAATTATCTCCCGCTTTGATGGTCTCAACAGATGAGAGAAGTCCTTTCAAAAGGTTTGATTTAGGAACCAAGAAAATAAAATGAACTGAATGAATAGTCCATTTTGATTGTAAATCTTCATACCCAATGTCACAGAAGTCAATACAATTGCTGCATATTTGAATAAACTCACCATGTCTTCTCTGGTCTCAAACTCTTCCGGAATGGCAATCTGGGATTTCTGGAAGCTCTCTGGGAGCGAGTGGCTTTCCAACCCATCACCTTCAAACATCAGTGGGGTAATCGTCAGTAAAGCCACTGTGGTGGAGCAGATGTTTCAGAGAAAGCTGGGACTCACCCTCGTCTCTGTGTGACGTGTTCAGCACAGACCCGTTCAGGAGCTCCTGCACTTCAGTCTTCAGCTCCTCGTTGTCTCTGGCCAGCTGGTTTAGTTTCTCCTGCAGGGAACAGAAAAGCAGGATGGATTATTATCATTGAGCATTTAAAGGTGCACTGTGTAATATTTAGGAGGATCTGTTGACAGAAATGCAGTATCATATACATAACTATGTTTTCAGTGGAGTATAAAGACAAACTGTTGTGTTTTTATTCCCTTAGAATGAGCCATTTCTCTCTACACACACACTTACATTGAAATGTGCAGACATGTTTCTACGGTGGCCCTAAACGGACAAACGCGGTTCGTCACTATGTTGTTCTTCGTGCAAAGAAGCTAGCTATAGTCAGCGAATAAAACACTGACACAATGATGAACAGGTAACAATAATATTCGCAATAACATCGTTTTTTTGAATAATTAAGTAAACCTAATTTCTTAATTTATCGTTGTAAAGAAACCTCATTGTTTAACTGGCTACTCTCTGCTGTCTCAGACGACGACATCACTTCCTGTCGGCCATCGTAACTTATGTTGGGTGCAATTCACATCCTCACCACTAGATGCCGCTAAAAATGACACACTGCACCTTTAAACTGCAGTGCATGCCAATAATACGTTTAGAACGTTATTGTTGCTTGTGTGGATGCTAGGGGCGTAACAATATATCGTGTCACAATATATCGCAATACAAAAATGCAACAATACGTATCGTGGATAGTTCACCCAAAATAAAAAATTACGACGTGAAAATAAAATTCAAGTTTTCAGAGTTTTAGTGTCAGTACTACATTAAACTACTATATATAATGTTGAAAATAATGTATAATAATGCAATGGGGGAACATTTGTGGGTCCTGATCATGCAACATGTCTTATGCTACCAGTAAAAAGTGGCTTATATTATTTTAAATAGATATAGTCGGTGACAGCACAAGCATGTTCGTCTAAAATAATTCTCTTTTCTGCTTCAGAATCATGAATATTTCTCTTCTGGTGTCTCTATAGTCCTGTGCATTGTGTTTCCAGCACCAAGTCCAAGTATATTCATTCACACCCACAATGTAACACAAAATTTACCATTTTGATCAACAGTACATTTTTTGTTAAGCTTTTTCCATATGTCTTGGAGTATCGCGACCAGGGTTTGAAATTAACACCCGCCGAATGCGTGTAAAATCAGCTGTGGCGAGTAACGCTGTCAGATCACGAGCCAATTTGGCGTGTTACTTATTATGTTTACTCACTTTTCTGGGGAAGTTCGTGTAAGCCAAATCTGTGCAGATTCAGCGCAAACACTCATGAGTCATCATGATATATTAAATACAGCGTATTGCACAGGATCTGCTCATATCTGGCTTACTTGAACACACTCGTCACTACGCAAACAAATAACGGCACGCTTGTTCATTTGCGCTGAAGCAAAAGCGAAGATTAAAAAGCAGTTGGTGAACAGAAAAGACATTATTTTCCAACATCCTACATTTTTGATGTTCTTTGTCCTGTATTGATCGCTCCACCTAAAACACATTTTTGGTGAAAAGGATGCGGATGAAAGAGGAAGAGGAGGAGATGCTGGACGACAGGAGTTTGTTTGAATAACAATATGTATGAAATCCAAATTTTTTTAATATATATATATATATATATATATATATATATATATATATATAAAAATTGGGATTTCATACATAGTTATTCAAATATATATATGAAGAGATCAGATGCAAAAGCCTCTAAGTGCCATCTGAAATTTTCTTCTAGAATGATCATTTTTATCAAGCTAGTTTTAGTTCAGTTATTTGACTTAAATGGCAATGAAAATGACCTATTAATTGTCATTTAAGTGAAATTACTGAACTAAAATTACTGAATAAAAAAGATCATTCTAGAAGAAAATTTCAGATGGCACTTAGAGGCTTTTGCATCTGAACTCTTCATATGCTGTGATGTAGTTAATCTGGGTTTTTTTTTTTTGGCTAATTGAAGTTCTGAATAGCGGGTAACTTAATTTAGTAGCCAAAATGGCCGGAGAGTGAAAAAGTTCAAATCAAACCCTGGTCGCAGTAATATCATATTGTGATATGTGTCGAATCGTGACATGAGGGTATCGTTCCACCCCTAGTGGATGCTAATACAGTGATAGTTGAAGTCCATCTCGTGGCGTTCACCTGTGCCTCCTGCAGCTGCATGTGACTCTGCTCCAGCTGCACTTTTCCCTGCACCTCGTCATGCTGCAGTCGGTCCATCAGCTGCGCCTGCTGCAGGAACTGCTTGTGCAGATGCTCTCGCTCCGCCACCAGCGCCTGGTATCCACTCGTGTACTGCTGAAGATGGCTCAGATACTGATCCCTCTGCTCCTGCACCGACGCCACCTCGTTCGACTTCTCCAACAGCTGATGAGATGAAGCAATAATCAGGTTACGGTGGGAAAAATGACTAAAGCTGCGTGCAAATACATATCCCTTTAAGGCAGCAGTTCCTTTAACGATAAAGTGTGGTGAAAATCAAGCTTTTAATGTAGTTTATGTGTCTATGTGGTGTTTTTAATCTGCTTTAAGACAAAGCATGTGTAAATTCATAAGTCGACACCATTGCTGAGTATTTCCTCCTTAAAACTGCAGTGAACCAAAGACAGTCTCAAACACACGCTTTGAAATCGCTGGTGTTTCTGACGTCACAAACTACCTTGTAACCAATCAGATCAACGTGTGATCGTCAACCAGTGGATCTCTGAGCTGAGTGAGTGAGTGGAGGCGGGGCTCATTTGCAAATTCATAGAACCACGCATACTAAATGAAGCAAGGGCGTTGGGTTACATTCAAGATATTTTAAGACAGGAAGATTTTTTATTCAAGGAAAAAACATTTAAAAATATGTAATTTTGGAGATCAAAGGTGAGTTTTAAGGGATACAATTATTGATTACAGGGTGACTAATATTTAATTTAAATTAATCATTTAAAAACATTTGCATGTTCACAGTTCTCTGATGTCAGTTAATGCTCACATTAACAGATAAAATCTTTAATATCTTTTTATTAAGCATTTTATTTTGACTTTGTAGCTGAACTTTAAAGTGACCAAGACTCCTTGCAACAACAACAACTAATTATTTTTAACCCTAATAATAAAATATTTTATTTTTATATAATACTTTTATTTTTATACTACAAGTTACAAAGCTAATATTAAATTCCGTTTAGAATATTAAATTAAATGTATATTTAAGTTTTAAATTCTGCACATGATTTTAACATTTCAAATCCTCAAGCTTCTATTTTGCAAGATTACTGATGAAACGCTGTAAACTTCCGTTTTGTTGAAATTATGCAAAATGTATAAAAAGAGTAAAACTCGCACACATTGTGTGATTGATACTCTGGTACAAGACAACATTTAATAACATGTTTTACTCCAAACTCACTTCATAACGTCAATTGAGTGTTTGAAAACATCATTCTGTGAAGATGAAGTGGCTCCTAATCATGGAATAAGGCAGGCAATATACTATTTCACAGTATTCTATACAGTAATAAAGGCTATAACCATTAGCATTGAAGGACCAGTATATGGAGTTTCTGCATTAGAGCGCCATCTGGCTTTCAGATAGAGCAGCATTTACCACTGATCACAGAGCCGTGCTGCACTGACAAGCAGCACATTAAATAAATAAATAAATAATTTGCAGCCTTTGCCAAATCGCGTGTGGTTTATTTTCAATTAATCGCGCAGCCCTAATAGTGACTCAAGCCATGTTTTATCTTCAATGTTTCAATTATTACCGTCAGGGAAACGTTTAGGGTTGCATTATGTAAAAGCAACCGTTACAAACAACTTTTGCACAGGTATCTATTCATATTTTAAGTTGTAAGAGGTAGGAATAATGTAATCAGCACGGCTCTCTTTTAAAGGTGATTTTTATGACGTGTCAATAGTTGTGCAAAGCTGGTTGCATGTGCACAGTTATTGTAAAAGGACAATAAAGTATAACTCAAAAATCATGCAAGCCTGTTTATTTTAATTTTACATAGCGTTTAATGATTAGCCTTGGCTCTAAATGGACACAAACCTGTTCTTTGGCATTGTGCAGATCTTCCTGTAGCTGACCCATCTTACGAGCGATCTCCTTCTTGATGTGGTGCTCGGACTGCAGAGCGCTCGTCAGCTCCATGTTCTCATTGGTCTGAAGGAGGAGAAAGGTCAGGGGTCACATTTGCATACGTCATCTTTCACTAGAGCTCACCAGTAGGGATGTGCCACGCTGAATTGACGTACATCATGTAAACGATATTATTTGTAGTATTTTCCTGTAAAAAATTTTTTGTTCATTTGGAATTATTCAGCCTTTATGAGCAAGCAGAGACTAATGCGCACGTGATTAATATTCATGACCCCGGAAGCTCATCAATCCTTAGTGCGGTTTGTATTGTCATTCTCATCATAATCATTTAATCATTTGTTAACAAACAAGTATTCATTACTTCAATAAGCTCATTGAATCTGCATTAAATAACTACATTTTTTACATTAATAAATTTTTCGCTAACTGTGATTTTGTATATATGTACATTTCTGAAATGCATAGCTTAAGACAGTCACCTCTGATAACAGATCACTGTAAATTGTAATATGGACTTTGAAATGATGTGTATTGTGAAAAGCGCTATACAAATAAACGTAAACTGAATTGAATTATCAGTATTATTATTAGTTTTTTACATTTCAAAATTGTAATTGATTTGAATTATTATTGTGTGCTGTTTTCCAGTACAGTTGCACTATTTAAACATCTGCACTTTTACAGAAGAAACATATGATCAGCAACTTTTCCATTTCTGCCAGGGCTGGGGTTTGGATTTTTACAGGTTTTTTAAAATTCTTTTATGTAATTGGTATATTATAGGAGCCTATTTGATGATGGGTACGTTTTACTTTAGATCAATGTTTGTGTTTGTGTTTCTGAGGCTCTGAAGAATGCATGCAGCTGTCACTTGAAGCCAAAAACAGTGGTGAATGGTACTAAATTTATCACCATTGATACCATTATCACAATAAATACCAGAAAATATTGTGATATAGTTTTAAGTCCATATCGCCCATGAGGGCTGGGTATCGATTCAGATGATCCAATTCGATTCAATTTCGATTCTTGATTCCAGATTCGATTCGACTCAATGAATATAGATTTAACACAAATCCTATATTTATAAAAAAGAACAGTGAACATAGGTTTACAAGGGTACACTTGGGTACATTAAAACAGAACCCAACTCTATATTTCAAATGCATGCAATGAATAGACAGGATTTTGATGCAAGATGTAAAATTGATGCTGTAAAAAGGACAAGTCAGAACAGTCGCATGCCTTGATCAAACAGGATCAGGTTATTTTATGTTTAAGATTGAACAAACATAAAATCTCCCAGCATTAGCTGTAACGTGGAAGCCTATGAACAGTCTAGAAAACTAATACTGGCTTTTGGGTGATAGATAAATAAATATGGGAAAAAAATCGATTCGTGGCCTTTGAGAATCGGTTTTTGAATCGACCACATTTTAAAAAACGATTAATCGAAAAATCGTTGTGCATCTGAGCCCTATCGCCCATCCCTACTCACCAGCTTGACAAAACCGTTCTGAAACTCGGCCAGCTGGTCTTTGAGGTCTCGGTTCTGAGCCAGGGCTCTGCTGATGGTGGCTTTATCGCTCTGGACGTCCTCCAGAATACGGAGTCGATCCTGAGCGTCTTCAGCGGCCCGTTCGGCCTGCCTCTCCAGCTCTTCCAGCCTCACCTCCTGTTCCTGCACCAGTCGGCTCAGCTGCTCGTTGTCCCGCACCTACAGGACACAAGAGAAAACATATGCAATTCATGTGTAAATACAATAAAACACGCATATTGTGTGACTGATCCTCTGAAAACACCAGATAACGAGCTGCTCACGTGTGCCTGTGATTTGATAGCGATATCTCGATTATTATTATTTTTTAGGTTTTTAAGAATGCACAAAGAATAGCGACTCAAACTAAGTTTTATCTACAATGTATCAATTATTAGGAAAAAGTTTATGTAAGGAGTGTCTAAACACTTATATATAAGGAGTGTCTGCTAGGACTGAATGATGTTAGGATATGAATATCAATATCTATGTTTCATCCAAAGTTGTGAATTTAACTTATGCGCAAAATTGGAATATGACAAAACATTTGCAAATAAGAGAACTTTGTTTAAGAGAACAAAATATCACAATCACAATCTCTGTTGAGGCAAAGTCACGCAAGTTTCTTGTTGCGCATCAAGGGATATTCTCAGTAAATGTGTTTCCATTCTAGTCTATATGCATGAAAAATGTATTCGCCTCAATTAAGTGCATATGTTTTTATTTTATTTTGGCATTTCCATCCAGCATTTTTTATATATATTTAGATATCCCAAAATGTTCATAAAAAAACGGTGGATGGAAACAGCTATTGTGAAGAATGATTGAGTCAAAAGGGTTTTGTGTAGGGGTGTAACGATACACAAAACTGACGGTTCGGTACGTCCCACGGTTTTGACGTCTCGGTTCGGTTCGGTTCATTTAGGTGGAGTGGGGAGTTTAGAAAGCTAAAATTGCTTTTTTTTGTTAAACAGTGCTTTAATTAACAAATTGTGTCCTTGTCTTTAAATTAATTCAATTACAAGTAAACGTTTTGCAAGGATAAAAAAAACTATCTGCTAATGCTGTAAACTATATAGGAGCCCTTACTTTACATTACTATAACATTAAAGCTTAACAACAGAGCCTAGACTTTTAGCCTAAATTCAGTTGCTATTTATTTTTAGATATAATAATAATCAACACTCAAGTAACAAATTGTATGAAACCATGTAAACTGCACATAAGGCAGTTTTTACATTAACATTTTTACTCTAATTTATTATTGAAATATAATCATTTACACAGTTGCTGTCATTTTCATGACATATATTTTAAACATACATTAAATAATCAAGATGTCATTAACAGGTTAAGTAAAATATAATATATAGGCTAATATAGTGCATTTATTTAGTGAAAGAGTTCATTTCCTTAGCAAACTAACAAGCTGTGGACACTGAATGACTTGCCTGAGGTAAATAAAGCTATGTGAAAAACTAAGCGTTTTATTGACGTATTTCCACTGTTGAAACACTGACTGAGCGATTACACGAGTTATGATGCCTTTCAGTAAGTATACTGTATTTTTCAACATACCTTCAGGTGTCCATTCATGTTTATTCTGTAACTGAGGAAGAGAATCGCGTTTACTCGCGCTCCGCGCTGCCGCTTTAAATGAGGAGCGAGTACGGTGATCTGTCACGCCACATCAAAGAGCGCCAAAACGACATTTAATGTTTGAATTTTGTGATCAAATAGACAGAATTTGAAAGATTACACCTTGCTTATTATCGAATGTAACAAACACTGAGCTTATTGCGATTAAATGTGGTTAATGGTGGTTAGGCAACGCTGTATTCGTTGTGTACACATAAGACATGAGGTCCAATGAGCCGCGACAGCAGGGGGCGGGGCGGGCGTGTTCGGTACGCCTTGAGAGTATCGCGATTCGTATCGTGGGTGGTGTATCGCGGTTTTTCGGTTCGGTTCGAATATCGTTACACCCCTAGTTTTGTGTAATGCATTTAAGAAATGTATTAATCTAAATATACTGCAATAAGAATTGCATGATCTAGTATTTTCACATAAACATGAGTAGCGAATTGTGACCTTTGCAAGACAAACGAAGTATATGCATGCATCACATGTTTAACGCAGGTCACCTGTGCTTGGTACTGTAGACTGAGAGCATCTCTCTCCTGCTGAAGGCTGCTGATGGTTTCCTGAAGGGCCAGTTCACTTTCTGAAGGGCCTGAGACCTGCGACACGGCCTGCAGCTCCTGCTCTCTGCTCATCAGAGCTGTGGACACAAGACAAATCTGTCATGTTTCAATCTGAAGAGAGTACGGCTAGAAGTGGTATTTATGTAGAGTATGTTTTGGGCATTTGTTTGGGCAACGGGGGGGGGAAAGTAAGTGATTTAGGGTGTGTTCACACTTGTAGTTCGGTTCTCTTCGTTCTTAATAACACATTTAGTATTGTGTTCAATGTGAATAGGGCGTAAAGAGTGTGGATCTCATGTCTTGTACCGGCAGCGTTCTCCAGTTCTATGATCTTCTCCTGCAGCTCGTGGATCTGAACAGCAGTGTTGTCCCTCTCCTCAGACATCAGACGCACCTACACACACACACACACACAATATATCAACATTACTGATGCACAATATATTGGCCACCATATCGGTATCGGCTGATATATGTTAATTTTTAATGTTATCATTATCGGCCCAATAAGAAAATTTGTCTGATATATTAAAGACGATAAATAATGGATTTTTTCCTTCAGCTGAGACTCTTCAGATGCGCACTGTTCAACATGATGGAGTAAAAAAAGAAAAAAAGAAAGGAAAATACAGTTAAGAGCAACATGTCTGTAATATCGGTTACATAAAATGATGAGAACATCATTATAATTGTGTGTTTGGGACATGGATTTTAATGTTGAGACTTTTTGTATTCAGGCTCTCAAAAATAATATAAAAATTTGGATTTATCGGCAATATCTCGGTTATCGGCTTTCAAATATAAAGAATTATCGGTTATCGGTATCGGGCAAAATTCTCATATCGCTGCATCCCTACATGAACGTGCGTGTGTTAGGGCTGAATGACACATCGAAATAGCGACCCATCAATTCTGCGATTTAATGAAATTAATATATGTGTGTTTCTCAGACTGAACTTTACTATCATGTCGCTTATAACATGCATTTGGGAATGAAACGTGTGGAAGCCATTTCACCAGATTTGTAATGAGAAACACTTATAGTTGTACTGTAAAATAAAACACACACACACACACGTATGTGTTTACCTGAGACAGGAGCTGTTCTGTTTTGTCTTTCCACACTCGTCCCTCCTCCTGAATCTGTGCAGCGTACTGATCTCTCTCCACCTGAAGCTGAGCGACGGACTCCATCAGCTGCGCACACACACACACACACAAACCAAGCACAGGGAATTCAGAATGACAGAGGAAAAATACTGGCACAAGCCATTCCCAAATAACAATCCCTTCACACACACCTGAGCCGCATGAGCCTCTAACTGGTGCTTCTCTTCCAGGATGAGCTGAACCTGCTGGTGTTCTGATGGAGGACCCGACTGACTGGAGAACTGGAGGATTTATGTTAACAGAGAGGAATTACTCCATGAGATGTGGTTACATCATGCGGATTTTCTAACAGCATGCAAACTCTCTTTTTGCGTTAAAAAACTACAACAACTGTCCGGATCTACTAAGGACACGCAGTGAAAAGTTAGCGATGATAAGGCATGGTTATTTTTGTGGCTGATCTTTTTGCATCTGCATTTTTCCTTTCAGACGTAACATTTATGGGAGGAGAGTATTAAGGTTTGCAGTAGTCAATTTACTGGTATTTGTAAATGATTTATTGGCCAAAGAAAAGTTTGGTACAGCAATTCAAATTCTTAGCGATTCCAATGAGGCAAACAAAGAATTAAGTCAAACCTTTAGATGTCAAACATATTTACTCTGTCTTTTTGCATAACATTTTGTTTCAGCTAATTACCATGAACAAAAATCAGCAGCCGATAGACCACTAAAAACTGAAAACTTTTTATTAGTTATGGCTGTTCATTTACACGACAGCAGCATTTTAGGGTCCTGAAAACACCAACTTTTGAAAGGGTTATAAAACGCAAGTTTTTGATAACGATACAGTTTTCGTCTCTGTGTAAACTACAAAAACACGATTTTGTGAAAACGGTGACATCTTGTCCATGCGTATTACGTGTTCAGCCTATAGGCGAGTAGGGCTTCTTTACCAAGTGACATCACCAACTAATGGCCTGACAGCAGAATACATTGATTTTAGTCGTTTTCGCAGATCTGCGTGAATGGGAATCGTTTTGACAATGTTGTCGTCAGTACACGAAACTTTTCAAAAACGCGAAGGAAAAAACGTTTCCACTTCAGAACAGCGTTGTCGTGTAAACGCACCCTTAACCTGAGAACCTTTTGCCTATGGTTTTAACAAAAAGTCCACAGCAAAAACAACTAGCCGATTTAAAACACTAGTAAAGACAAGTAAACAGTCAGTAATAAAATAAGAACAAATAAACAATCTAGCAATAAATAGTGTTTTGGTTCAGGTAGGTCTAGTGTTTAGGTACAGAAACCGAAATAAAATTGATGAAAAAAAAAAAGTAAAATAGCACTGCATGGTCTTCGCTTTATACATAAAATGGAGGAAAAGCCTTACCAAAAGTTATTCAGTCGAGATCAGCAAGTGACTTCTGTTCTTTTATTAAAACTAATGACAGACGGCAGCTGGATAATTAGGCTGCTGTCACTTTAGGAGCGAATGCACGGACCCATTATACTATTACACGAGTTTTCTTTCTCAACCGTTTACGTTCACTTAAGACATAACCGCTGTGAAAGAGATCTTGCACGCCGTTTTCTGTGCGCACACACATACAAAGCGCGCACACAGAAAGGCAACTGAGTTCTCTTTAGTGTCTTCTTGCACTTGAATGAGCGGAATCAAAATGCTTATTTTATATCAAGAGTCTGCTGAACTTTTTACTGGGATTGCAGTCTCATATGCCGTTTAGTAAATCTGGCCCGTGTACAGTGTTTTCTCACCTGCTGCAGCATGTCGTCGGCCATCTCCAGCCGCTTGCGAAGCTCATCCACCTCCTGTTTCAAGGCATTGTTCTCATTTACTCTCAGCTTGAGCTGCTCAGAAAGTTCTGAGCTCTGCTGCCGGGACTCCTCGCTCAAATTACTGACAGGCACACACAATATATTCATTTAACATCTCATTTTCAGAACCAAGTTTACATGATATCTGTTGCTGTACTTCTGTTATACTTGAATACTAAATGCACAATAATCCACCATTTCTACCTCCTTCACAAGCACAACATTTTCTGATTATTTGCACTGGTCTGGATCTTAAATGCACTTTAATTCAATTGTATTTATACAAACATATTTATTCGTATTGCTCTTTGCACTTCTGGTTAGATGCTTATGTTTCTCATTGGCTTTGTACTGCACAATGCCAATAAAGCTGGATCTAATCTAGTAACATATTCATTCATATAACATCTGCTGCTAAATGAGGGGTAAAAACTTACTTAAACCTGAGGACCTCCAATCGTAGACTGTCTCTCTCCTTTTCAAGCTCTTTATTATGCTGTGGAAACAAGGGTTTTTTAAACCTAACCTTGTCTTTTAGTCAAACATAGCGGATAATGAAGATGAATGGAGGATCTGCTACCTTCTCAAACTGCTTCTGTTGTGTCGAGACTGTAGATAATGTCCTCTCTAACTCAGACACTCGGTGTTTACTGGCCTGTAGCCGTGAGCTCAGATCTTCTGCCTCGCCTGCACACAAACACACACACATGTGGACAGGTAAGAATATGTGCAGGTCATACATCAAAGGAAATACAGTAATAAGTTACATATTGCATAAAGAAAATGCCTAATATCACTGATCTCAGTGTTCAAGCTTATTCACCTCAAAAACACTGAGGTCAATGAGGCCTATGATCAATCAGTTCTTAAAAGAAACACAAAACCTGTGCTAATTGAAGGAAATCAAGTAGACAAAAAGATTGAATCCAATATTTGCCAATAACTTTTTTGTAGGCCGGTCATTTTTGACCTTGAACACCATAAGTGTAATCATGTGTTGTTTGGTGGGGGGCACACAATTGTGCACAATCTTTTTGGCAAGGCGTTTCACCCAGTGTGAGCAAAGTCAGTATGTTTTAATGCTTTACACATGAACTATGACCTGGACATGGTCTTTTTAAATAAGCATTGAAGCAAACGCACACATTTTGTAGGTGCAAGTTAGTGAAAAACACTTAACAGTATCTAAAAGCATCTAACAGCACACTGGTTTAAAAGTTTAGGGGTGTTGCTGAAACATTGGTTAAAAATAAACTTAAGAGAGTGTGCAGTTACGAGAATGAATCTGACAGTGTTATTCACACACACACACACCTGACTTCTGTCGTGCTGCCTGCTGTGTGTAAGACAGGGCCGTCTGTAGCTCTGATTTCTCCGACACCAGGATGCCGATGGTCTGAATGTGAACCTGAATGAGGACATGCATCATTAAACACACACAAAACTTCACGTTTGTATAACAGCACTGACATTAACAGGGGTTTTCCTGCATTGAAAACATTTTGGTGGCAGTCAACTTTGATCATTTAAAGTGACGATATCTGTCATTCTGCAGAACCAGTACCTGCTAATCGCCAACTGAATTAAAGGGATAGTTCACCCAAAAATGAAAATCGTCATCACTTACAGTTTACAGTAGCCATTGACTTCCATAGTATTTTTTTTTCCTACTATGGACGTCAATGGCTACCATCAACTGTCTGGTTACCAACATTCTTTAAAATATCATCTTTTGTGAAACTCATACAGGTTTGAGACTGAGTAAATGACGACAAAAAAAAAGTTTTGGGTGAACTATCCCTTTAAAACGCTTAAAGCCCATGTTGCAGGTTAGAGTACCCAGTAAGCCAATGTATAGAAAAATAATGTAGGAACTAGATTTAAATATAAACATATACTTATAAAACGCTATTTAGGCTTCTGGAGTCGTTTTTGTGAGAAATTTTTACTTCCGCATTTGAAAATCGCTTAAACCGCCGAACCTGAAGTGACGTAACATGAGGTAGAGCGGTCAAAGTAAATCAACTAGCGAATAGGAAAGCAATGGATCGCAATGACAGCTCGGAAAGCTGGGGGAATTGTAGCCTAAATGTTTACTCGTATGATATATATATATATATATAATTCATATATAATTGATATATATGATGATATCATATAATTATGAGCCTGATATGAAGCCAAGTGAGCAGGACAGGCCAGGGTTAGACAGAACGGTGAGTTGTGGTGTTGAGGAGAACAGGGCGAGAGAACAGTGTTAGCTTATAGATGTATTCACGTTAGCCGACGATATGTATAACACTATGCCCAGATCACAATACTGTACAGATTATTATCATCATGTATCAGGCAATAGCAAAGCTAGTACTTAGACCCTTACCTGCATGTGTTGTGTGTGTCAGCCATTAGGAGACAGTTTCCAGAGGAAAAGAGGGACTTTATAAAGGCTTTGAATTGACCCATTTGGTGACGATGAATAAAAAAATGATCACAATCACAACTGTCTTACTGTATAAAAACTTTATATGTAGAAACAGCCAACACAAACATTAAAGTCGGTTTGTACAGATTGAAAATGAATTATAGAACATAATATATTATATTTATATTAATAATAATAATAATAGTGTCGGCTGCAGACTAATAACAAACACGTAAATGCATTACATTACAAGTTTATGTAGGATATGTTAATGAATTAAATTAAGACAAGGTACATTTTGTAAAACAGATGTACAATAAGTGATCTCTGACGGATCCGTGAGCGTCATGTTTCCCGCTGGCGGCCGAACCACATGCTGATGGCGGACCGTCACCGGGCGACCCGATGAAGGAGCTGGGACAGTGTGCACATAACGCCGGGATTAAGTTATAATCATTCGGTCTATAGTGAACGCTACACACACTACCGCGTTTTTCAAAGCAGAAGCATGAAGTGAAGTCCCGTCTCTTACCCGGCACAAAACGCACACTGGCACGGAAGATATTTGCACCGTCCTTTTTCTTATTCGGAAACCTGTGGACTCGATGTCTTGACAGGCCATAATTCACAATCATTTACCACGACGATGATTAATTGAAATACAATAAGCACAGAAAACACACTGAATCATGACCGCTCCTACTGAATACCAACCTATCTCTGCACTGAGTGCGAACGCAGAGGCAAACGACTACCTCATGTGACGTCATATGACGCGTTGGTGAAAAAAAGCGCTTTTTCAACACGGTCAAGGAAACGGTCACGTTTTCTATTAAATTTGTGCCCTTATGTCTTGCAAAACAATTTTTAATCCTGCATTTACTTTTCATATGGTATTTTCATACAAGGTTATATTAATAAAAAAAAAAAAAAAAAACCTGCAACATGGGCTTTAACTTGTGATGTTTTTCATATAAATATATATGTGTGATAGGGATGGGACGATTACCGGTTTCACTATAAACCACGATAAAAATGTACTGACGGTAGTAATATCGTTTAAAATTGAATTATCATTAAAACCGTGTTTGATTATCGCGATTTTAGATCCTGTTCAGCCAGCAACAGTCTGTTTATAAATCCATTATGTACAGCGTACAAAACAATCGTTCAGACAAGATGATCACAACAATAGTATCAAACTCTGTAAACAATAAATCAACTCCGATTTAATTTTCAATACAATTAAAAACGGAGACGCAAGACGGCAAGTTGTATTTGAATGAAACGAGAGAGCGCGTCCGTTGTGATACATGGTCTAACGTCTGGTCTGTCAGAGAGTTTGAAGTCTGCCCAGATACAAGACAGTGCAAATGAACTGGTAACTTAGTTCCACGAGACTTTTATAGATGTTTTCTCTCAGTTAAGCACACTCTTCACATACATGTCGAAGAGCGAATGTTAAAAGGGAAAAGAAAACACTCGAAAACACGCTACAAATCAAAGTGGAAGTAAACACATTATAAAACAACGGTCAGTAGAGCGGTCATCTTCCTCTTTGCGTGATCAATCTCACTCTCACTTTGCGTGCGCTCACATAAAAACAGCATGCATACAATAACTTACGCCATAGAAGAAGTTATCTTAAAGGCACATCCACATTCATGTCATGAACACTACTTAACACTAGGTGGCCGTTACAATGGATGTGCGGTGTTATAATGCGTTGCTATTGACGACCGTCATTATAAGTAAGGAAATGCTTTAAAAAGTGCATAGAGCTGCTTGTTTTATTTGTTGTTTGTTGATTTTCAAATATAAAACTTGTTGAAATGTCTTCAGTGTGAGCATCAACTCTTTTTGAACACTTTCATCTCGTTTTAACAAAACCGTGATAATATTGGTCACTATAATCGTGATATTAAATTTTCATACCGTCCCATCCCTAATGTGTGATGCGATCACACAAAATCAGATCTGCCTATAGTACTATATCTGTTCACCTGTAGCTGTTCACGCATCGCTCCCTGCTCCTTACTGAACTTCTGCTCAAACTCCTTCCGCTCCTGAGGAGAAGAGATGAAGCACAATGGGAGAAGTCACACATTAACAAATGATGAATGATCAATATAATAACACTGCTGGCCACGCTTACCTTCTGTAGTTGATCAGAAAGCTCCTGAGACTGCTTCGTCTGAAGACACAGAACAAACGTGGTCAACATTTGACTTTAAAAAAGAAAATCATTAAATCGACAACATCATTCCTAAATGTTAAACAGGAGCCTGAGAGTTAGTACAGGTTAGTGCTTCATTAAAGACGATATGAACTCAAAATGTATCTTATTTCCTTAAAATGTGATAACTGCGCTTCAAAACATTCTGAAGGCCATGAGGGGGAGGAGGGGGAATATATACAGTATATAATATATATTCTTTTTATAAAAATTTTTTTAACAATGAGCAATACATTTACAGTATTTATTTATCTTTGTTTACATTAGTTCATAAAAATACAGCTGTTAATTGTTAGTTCATGTCAGCTCAAGTCCATTAAATATTAACAGATATAACTTTTGAATTTAATAATGTTTTAGTAAGTGTTTTAATTAATATGAACTAAGATTATCTTGTTTGTAAAAATCTTCACAATCCAATCAAACACTTAAAGAATAAAACAAAAAACAAACAAGAAATATAGATTTATGTATTAATTACAACCATTTAATTAAAGCAATAAGGCACTCAAAGGCTGTGCTATAATATGAGTATATTCACAATATAGCATGACCGCTGACCTGAGTATAAAAACAGATGTTTACTAGGTCATGCACTCGGTGTCTGAATAAATGCTAATCATACGTGCGTTTAATCGGATGTGAGAAGATCACAAAGAATGCAATCTTGAATTTATCATTTTTAATTGCATATTAAAATACAATGTTGCAAGCTGTGTGTGTGTGTGTGTGTGTGTGTGTCTCATTGTACTCCCGGGTGAATGTCTACTCAGGTATCATAGGACGTCATGCACACACACTTACCAGTGTTTCGAGTTTGGAGGTGAGCTGGGTGTTTGTTAGTGCGCTGGAGTCCAGAGCAGCGGCCAGCTCTTGGTTGCGAGTCTGACGTGGCAGAGAGAGAGAGAGAGAGAGAGAGAGAGAGAGAGAGAGAGAGAGAGAGAGAGAGAGAGAGGACAAACAGGAGGTGATACAGTGTAACAAAGAATCTGTTATACGTGTAACTGAACACTGGGTGAATGCGGATAAACAGGCAGGGCTAGCAGGGCAACATTTAACATTTTACTCAAAAGTGAGCTCTTAAAGTAGAAAGAAATGTGTTCTCTCTATTCAAATTAATACTTTTATTCATCAAGGATGCAATAAAATGATCAAAAGTGTCATTAATAATATTACAAAAGATTTCTATTTCTATTTAATGAGAAATATTTCTTGAGCATCAAATCGTCATATTAGAATGATTTCTGAAGGATCATGTGACATTGAAGACTGGAGTAATGATGCTGAAAATTCAGCTTTGATTACAGGAATAAATTACACTTTACTAGATATTCACATAGAAAATAGAAATTTTAGACTGCAATATTATTTCCAATTTTTACTGTATTTTTGATCAAATAAATGCAGCCTTAATGAGCAGAAGGGAATTTCTTCAAACTTTTGAGTTGAGACTGCAACTAATAAGCGGAGCCTCTTTCTGTCGAGCCCTTGTTTGTGAAGCTGGAACAGGATGTTTGTTCAGTGTGTAGCAGGAGATCATGTGAGCGCCGGATTAAATGCCAGCACTGCAATAACGCACATTCTGAGAGATACACAACTAATTACACCAATTAAAGACGTCAGTAGTGCACAGCAGAGAGAAGAGAAAACGCTTTCAGATCTTTTTAATTCTTTATTTTTATCAAAAATGTTTAAAGTCCCCCTGTGGTGCAAATCCAGCTTTTAATGTTGTTTATGTGCCTATGTGGTGTTTTTAATGTGCTTTAAGACAAAGCATGTGTAAGTTCATAAGTTGACACCATTGCTGAGTATTTCCTCCTTAAAACTGCAGTGAACCAAAGACAGTCTCAAAAACACCCTTTGAAATCGCTGGTGTTTCTGATGTCACAAACTACCTTGTAACCAATCAGATCAACGTGTGATCGTCAACCAGTGGATCTCTGAGCTGAGTGAGTGAGTGGAGGCGGGGCTCATTTGCATATTCATAGAGCCGCACATACTAAATGAGGCAAGGGTGTCGAGTTACATTCAGGATATTTATAGGCATGAAGAATGAAGAAATCGTTTAAATATGTCATTTTGGTGATCAAAGAAGAGTCTTAAAGGATAAAATTATTGACTAGAGGGGGACTTTAAATTGTTCTTGATAAACCATGAAGGAATCAATCTGGGATGTAACTGTGAAAATTATATCAAGTGACTGACGCACTTAAAAAGACCATCAAATCAGCCAATACTGTAAACCCCTACAGACTTCAAGCTATTTCCATCACAAGAACTTCAATAAGATTATCCTGCTTGAGCGAGATTAGTGACCATATGGGGTGTTAATTATAAACCTCTACTCCAAACTAAACTACCTTACAGCACAGCAATACAGTTCAGCACATAAAAAAAAAAAAAAAAAAAGATGTTTATGTTGAAGATAAAAAAGCAGAGGTGAATTAATAGTAAAACATATAGAATACCTCCAGTTCCTTCTCGTTGACTGCCGGTGGATCGCTGTCTCCATTAATGTATGTTGATGACTGCATTTCACCCAAGATGGAAAAAAAATTAAAATTAAAAATAGCGTTTACACAAAACAAATGAATCGGACATCTTGAATCATTTGATTCATTCATCCTGATATGGTTGATATTTGGGTGTAAGAATTTAAACAGCTTCTATCATGCATCATGATATATTTATTCTTTTATTTTTGTAACTCGCTCAATGCACGTAAATTAAGAAATATTGTTGGTTCATTTGGGAGGAACCACTGGAGTTTAGTTCCTAAAAGTTAAGATCAAATCAAATATAAATATTATGCATAAAAATATAAATCAAAATATGAAAAATAGATAATTTACTATCTTGGCCTCATTGCAAATGATTCATCTGTGCATGTTAATCAAAAAAATAAATAATTAATACTTCAGAAATGACTTTTCTGCTGATGTAACCAAGCAGGGCAGGAAAAATAACATCGCCCAATGACATCATAGCATCATAATCCACCCAAACACAGACATTAAATCAAGCAGACTCACGTCAGACAGAAGTCCATTGAGCTGCTGGGAAAGCTGTCTCAGGCTCTCTGTGGACGACAGCGGCCTGCAAACACACACACGATTTCAACATTACACAATTTAGTGTTGCAATGAACTAAACATGCATTACAAACATACAGAATCAACAGTGTACGAACTGACAGAATAAAGCAGCAAGCTACATGCTCCATGCAAACCTGAGGTTTTGTATTTGGTTGGAGTCTACTTCTATTTCTGTATGTGTGAGTGATATATATATATATACATAGCATGAATAGTTAACTATTATAGTTAACTGAAACTAAAGCATTAAAAAAAACTACGCAAATACAATAAAAACAAAGAAACCTATTTGATTTCAGCTAGTTACATTTTGTTATTTTCATTTAGTTTAACTTGTAATAATAAATAAGTAAAACTGAAATAAAAATGAATAAAAACTATTTAGAAATATTTCTTTAAAAAACAAAAACAACAAAATGAACTATTAATTACAGTATAACAACAAAATATAACAAAAATGTATGTAAACATTGTAATACATGTAATTACACATTATGTAATACAACAAAAATGTATGTAAATATAACATTTTATTTAAAATTAAAATAAAAAAAAATAGAATGATAGTAAAATAATACTGCCTTCAATACTTTGAATTCAGGGTTATTATAGTTAACTAAAACTATTTTAATTTTTTTAATTTTTTTAATTATTACTACTGAAATAAATAAAATATATAAAAAAAACACTATTTCAGCCAGTTGTCCAGAAAACATTAATCATTTTAATTTAACTTGATGTACTAAAATAACAAAACATTTAAAATTAGTCAAAACTATAGGCATATTAAAATAAAAAAATTCCTAAAATTAAAACCTATTTCAAAAAATTATTAAAAACTAAAATACCACGTGCGAATCAAAGCTTGTTCTCTGTGTTGTGATTCGTCTCAGAGCTGGTTGGTTTGATTTTATGGCTTAAAACTATTTACTAAAGATTTTTTTAAATGCATCTTTAGAAAATGAATGTGAAAATATCTCCAGAAACTGAGCGGTCACTGTTGCGCTCTATAAAAGATCAAACTTTCTGATTGGCTGTGACTGTGTCGTGCTGCGTTTCCGTGGTATAATGCCCATATTGTTCAGAAATAAAGAGCAAATTCACCTTTTATCTTCCAGAGGATGTTCGTCGCCATTTGCATCAGCTGTGTAATTCTGCTGGAAAAACATACGAATGAAAAACACAAACTTGAGAGGCAAAACAGGATGTGACAACACAAGAAAACACCTGACAAAGCAATACATTAAATTAAACGACATGCATTGATCAGATTAAAAACATGAGCAAACAACATCTGAACGGTTAAAAGACACAAACGGACAATGGTGATCTGACAACATAGACGGCATCAAACACCCAGTGATGGTTTTGAAACCCAGCTCAGGTGACTGACATTAAGACACACACACACACCTGCAGGGCAGCGTTATCAGCGACACACTCAGTGTTAATAGCCGAAGCGGGGTTAGAGACGGGCGAGTTTCGGTCAGGATCAGCACTGGCCTCCTCCAGCTCCTGTGAGACCCGGTTCACCACATCCACACGATCCTGACGCAACACAGCGACAGACACATTAAACTCAGCTGTTACACACACTCACACACTCACTCACTCACTCACTCACACACTCACACACTCACTCTTTATTTATCAGGTACATTCATATAAAAGTGAACGTTTCCAGGCATTACTCAATTCAATATATATTCACAAACATTCAATCCCTGCAGGCGCTAATGCTGCTGATTATGACAGAGCATGAAACATGAATTTTGCATGTCAAAGATGCATTAAAGTCAACATAAAAACAGCATGTGATGATTGCGGAGTAAAATATATAAAACATTTATTTCTTTATGATAGCGTGCACTGATGAATCGTTCACAACAAGAACATGAATCAAGAAAGACTCTGATTTCATGTTGACTATAAAAAACTGCAGCAGATGATGCAAAAATCTACTTTTCCAGTGATGATCTCACAGCATGCGAGGGAATACAGATGACCGAACTCAAAGAGGAAGGAGGAAAGACAACGGGAGGAGAGCAGGGACAGCGTGAGTGTGTGTGAGTGAGTGAGTGTCTGAGTGTGTGTGTCTGTAGCTCACCTGACTGTTGTTGACACATGGAGGCTGAGACACTCCATTAGTCAGACTAAGATCAGACACCATAACTTTGAGAATATTCTCAATCTACAGGGGAAGGAGAGGCAGACGATAAAGGAGAAGGAGTGAGAGAGGAGGAAGTAGTAGTAAGAAAGTGATAAAGGAAGCAGGAAACACTAGATGAAGGGTTAGTAGTGCCTGAGCAAGATTAAACAGCCATTATATGCCAAACAGACCTTTGGGTTCGAGTCTTTCCGAATATTTTGAACAATCTTATTATCTTTGGTTTTTATATATTAATTATAATATGTTGTTAATTGAACATATTAAAGTAATTCTCTACAATGACAAAAGTATCAAATCAATATATTTAATTAAATGAACCGCAGTACAGCTAAATATAAATATATACAAATATATACAATTTGTTGTACTGATTTTATGGGTTTACTGAGTTAAATTTTATTACATGCAGTTCAATTTCACTGTACTGCTTTTAAATGAAGTAATTATGTTAGTTTTAGCTCAGTTTAAGTTATTTCCAGTTAGACAGTAATTTTAATGCTTTAACTCAAAATATTAATAATAATATTTATTTAATTTTAATTAAAATTTTTTTAATAATTTGAATTATTATTTTCAGCTGTATTATTAACAAAATGTTAATTATACAATAACAAAAAAGTTAGTTGCCAAGGAGACATTTCTAATTTTGGTTTCGTTTTTTTTTTATCAAAATTTTATTTTATTTATATATATATATATATATATATTTATATTTATATTTATATATATATATATATATATATATATATATATATAAAACATTTTTTAATTTTTTTAATGATTTATTTTAATTAACAAAAAGTGTTAATAGCTGTAGTTAACAGTAATAACCCTGGATCAGACTCTGTCATTAATCTCTGAATAATGACTGTTTACTATTGTCATTGTGAACTCTCTTACTTGCATGTTTTATTACTGTAAAGCTGCTTCGAACACAATCTGTACTGTATAAAGCTCTATATAAATAAAGGTGACTAGCCTTATAATTACTGGCTGTCCTGTAAAAACAGTAGGACTAAGCTAAAGCAGTCCCTCAAAATGCTGAAGAGGAAATATAATTCATCACATGCAAAAAAGACAAAAACTGATTCGATCCTGAAACCTGAAACGAGGATTAATTCCTGCCGTGGGAAAGTGCCACTAACTGATCCGTCAAAAAACAACCAAATCCCAGCAAAGCAGGTCACAGTCGACCCTCAATCCCATCCGCACTGGTTTCACACGGCGTGATCGATTACTGACTCACATTGTCTGGAGAGCGTCTGCCAGCAGGTCCATCCGTCTGATCGCCTCCCTTCACTTTCCTCTTCTTCTTTGGTCCAGCACTTCCTGTGGATGGGATCGTCTTCTGTTGAAACTCCTTCAGCTGCAGAACCAGAGAGCAGGAGCGTTAAAGGGATAGTTCATCCAAAGATGAAAATTAGCCCATGATTTACTCACCCTGAAGCCATCCTAGGTGTATATGGCATATATATATATATAAATCAGATTTATTTTAATTAACAAAAAGTGTTGATAGCTGTAGTTAACAGTAATAACCCTAGGTCAGACTCTCTGTAATTAATCTCTGAATAATGACTGTTTACTATTGTCACTGAATTGAACTCTTACTTGCATGTTTTATTACTGTAAAGCTGCTTCAAACACAATCTGTACTGTATAAAGCTCTATATAAATAAAGGTGACTAGCCTTATAATTACTGGCTGTCCTGTAAAAACAGTAGGACTAAGCTAAAACAGTCACTCAAAATGCTGAAGAGGAAATATAATTAATCATATGCAAAAACACCCTGAAGCCATCCTAGGTGTACCTGACATTCTTCTTTCAGACGAATAGTTATATTAAAAAATGTCCTGGCTCTTCCAAGCTTTATAATGCGAGTCAATGGGTATGTGATTTTGGCAGTCCATCAGAAGCCATCCATCCGTGATTAAAGTGCTCGAACTGGCTCTGGGGGGGTTAATAAAGGCCTTTTGAAGTGAAGCGATGCGTTTGTGTAAGAAAAATATCCATATTTAAAACTTTATCGACTAAAATAAGTAGCTACAGTATCAGTCATATATGTGTGCAGATATAGGACAGGAATAACTCACGTTTCACAACAAAAGAGTGTAAAGCTTCCTAAAAGTGGAGGGTTATTATCGTTAATTAAAACTAAACCACGACTCAAATAAATCTGAAATAAAGTAAAATATAATAATAATTGCCTCGGCAATAAAGTTGAAGCACTAAAATTATTAACTGGAGTGGGAATAAATATGAACTAAAATAAAACAAATTAAACCTAAATTGCAATATTTAAAGAAAAAAAGAACACAATGAAATTACAAAAAATATATTTGAAATATAAAAATACAAGCTAATTCAAAATATTAATAAAACACTAATAAAACTGATCCAAACCAAACACTTTTTGCTCCGTTTACACAAGAACCAAAACACTGCTGATTAAAGCTAGTGAGCAAAAACGAGAAGATAAGTGCATTTGTCTGATATTGTTTTATATAACGCAATGACAATCAGACATTACACTATACAAATGATTAAATAATAGTCTTTCTACTTTAATTCGACGTGTTGCACGCCATTTCTTTGTAATTAATAGTGAAATTTGCAAGCAATTCTGTTGTGAAAAGTATTTCCACACAAAGAATTGTGTTGATCGTGATTATGACTGAAACTCTTTGGCTGCTGTTGAACTAAACCAAGCCTCAATGCACCAGTGCCACTGACTGGCAGAAACTACTCCTGTCAATAATCTGTCCTAGTTCTGCCACAGTTTAAGCACACTGGCCTGAACTCATTCATCAAGACTAAATCAAGATAACTAAATCAAGTTCCACAGCACCAGTGACGTGACAGATACGGCACATTCTGTTCATGAAGACGCTCCCGTCCGATCCAGCGATATGGAGATTGAGAACGAGCACAGTCTCTCGTCTAGTGGGTCAGATTTGTGATTCAGCTGTCATGGGACACATGGGGCTAAATTATGAAGCTCTCATATGACAGAGCCACAACTTAAATTCCAAAGTTGATTTTTTCAAGACATGTTGTTGATGTTCCAGGCCAGACAGCAGCTGTTCCTCTGGCCTGCTTAGTTGAGGTGTATATGACACTTAATATTCAGTAATACTATCAATTTGACTGCACTGACACTATTAGATGAGAACAACATTTGAGCTGAATAAAGTCAGTTTAGAGAGAATCTGAATTTGTCTCATATATGATGAAGATCGCATTATTGGTTCTCTTTTATTTATTACTGTGAAGCTGCTTTGAAACGATATGTAGGCTACTGTATAAAGTGCTATAGAAAAAAGCTGATTTGACCTAGTGTACACATCAGCTGCCTATCTAGACAGCACTTTCGGGCATCATCAAGTGCACTCAACATGCATCATTGCACAAAAACACTAAAAATCATAGATTTGATCTGTCATTTAATCAATTAAACCTCAAACAGCAACCAAAAAGTGCATTATAAGGGGATTAAACCTATTAGTTAAGCACTTTTAATGTTTACAAAGATTATCAACCAGCTGTTTCAATTGGACCTGTCATTTTAACTAGCTGTTAGCAAGTAGGCTAACACGAATAAGGTGGTTAAACGAGCCTAAAGTCATGGACTTCACACAAAAAAACATTCAATTATTGTCCACTAATTCACATTGTTGTTGTTGGCGTCAGTTTCAGAATTATAAACAACAACAAAACACAGAGGCTAACAACATTAGCTTGCCAAGTTGCACTGACATTCACATACAGGCACTTTTAGAACATTTCTGACTTGTTAAAATCGCTCTAAACGCGTGTAGAGAGACAAACTCTATTGAGTTGATATTCAGGCTTTATCTCAGCTGAATCCCCGAGCTTTCCTGACAGCCGCGCCCGCCCGAGAGTGCTTGATTCCCGGACGCGGGCCCGAGGAGAGGCCGGTAGACGTGGAATGTCAACATGACAGATGGGACACACACGCTCGGAATCGATTCAATTACAAGCGACAGTTGTCTTTTGTTACAAAGACAGTTAAAGACAACGTTAAATCTCATAAATGTACCTTTTTCTTGGCTGCAGCGAGTTTAATTTGCCTGTTCTGGTCCGCCATCCTCTCGCGCAGCTCAGCGAACGCCAACGGCACCACGTCATCAGATGATCCGTGCGCGTGTGTGTGAGTGTGCGCATGCGTGAGAGAGGAGGAACCCTGTGGACAGATTTCTTACGGATTTTATTTTAGTCAGTTGCTGATGCCAAGTTACAAGACAAAAATGCTATGTTACAAATTTAAGGTTTATCACATTGATTTGAATAGGATAATATTGTAGGTCAACCATATTGATAACCAATTACAAAGAGAAAGAAAATATATTCCATTCTTGACCTAACTTGTTAACTTAAAATCTAAGGGATTACTTCAAGTAAATATATTAGGTTTATTTATTTTATTTTTATTTTTTGGGGGGTAGTTTTTAATTATTCAAACATATATATTATTTTATGTATTTCCAGAAACAGTATAATAGACCTACTACATAGTTAAATGACTAACTGAGTGACAATTCAAATCATAATAATGAATGTGTTCGTCAGGAGATGATTAGATATGACATTCTTAAAAGTGAAATGATTTATGTAAATCCAGTGATCAAAAGCTGCGTGGCCAGAGGGCGTGGCTCAGTTTTTCAGTGATAGTCACATGACCAGTGGCTGGTCTGCGTTCAGCCCTAAAAAAATTTTTAACACAAATAAAACAGCTAAAAACAAATGAATTGTTATTCATATGTTGCACAAAAGCAACAGGATTAACTAAAACGAAATAAAACCGATTTACAGGCCAGAACGAGTTTCAATTTATAACATGTTTGCAGCGTTGAGCAATGTAGCCAATCACAGACATATGTGTTGATTTCTTGAACGCGCAATGGCCAATGAGAAGCATTTAAGATAGAATCCACTCACCGCTCAAAACTGAGTTTTTGTTCAGTGCTGAATTCTGCAAGCTGGCAAATCCTCTGATTAGAACAAACGAAGTGTTGACATTATGAAAGATTTATTGTGCAGTCAGCTTCATTGATAATAACGGAGCTTTGTGAGATCGCGATGAAATGAGATGTCAGCTTTTTAGGACTTATTACGGGAGCGCACTTTGCGCTATTTCTGTCATGCCGAACCATGCACACAGTAGCCTATGCTTGCTTTTACATTAAATTAACAGTGGTTTGTGAATGTTTATGCTTTAATAACAAATAATTTTCGCCATCATTACAGGTGTTTTATTAATAATTAGGCTACCTTACTTGTGAGCATCAAAATTAGCCTACGAAACTCTCGAGGTCAAATGATAACCAGATGGTGACGGTAACAAGAGTAAATAATGCTTAGTTTAGTTATTCCTCTACAGCTATTTCGGTAATATTTTCTGTCTTACATTTAGCTGTAAATGATGGCATATTAGTTATACGTCTCACCCAGACCAGACGTCCACTTTTAATAGAAAATATGTCAACACAGTAAATAAACCAGAGCTTCTCAGCAGTTTCGTCAATAGTAAGCTTGTATTTGTGGATAGAGACATCTAGTGATAGAAACCAAACATTAGACTCAAATACCTAACAAGGCTTGAACTCAGATGGCATCTGATCTCTATTGAACCTCTATTAGACTCAGTTTCAGATGCTCTTGATTCCATAGCTGATACATTTTTTTATGACAATTCTTTTCCAATTTTTTTCATGATAAAATTCTTATGGTAAGTAAATTCAAGGTTTAAACAGACCAAAACACAAGGACACAAATGCAAAATTATGTCTGACTAACTAAGAATAACAAAATGGTCCAAAAAGGAAGACAAATGGCACCACCGTGGGGCTAAAAGTTCAAACTCATCCAATCTTAAAACCAGATTATACAGCACATTTGCTTTAGTTTGCAAGTTTATTTGTATAGGACATTTCATTTTCATTTTTTTTATTTTTCAGTTTGAGCAATTCAAATTCCTAAATGCATAAGGATGCATAAGGATGAAAAATAAATAAGATATGTAAAAATAAAAATAAAAATTACTAAAATGACAAAAATTCTATTTAAAATGTACTCAAAACAAATATACGGAAAATACTCACTTTATTTAGAAATGAGCTAGGGGTGAAATCATAGGAGTCATGATCTTTCCTCCTGAAGCAAAAGAACAAAGTTTCTATAAACTATTTTAAGAACATTATTTTGAAAACATTTTATTTAATTCAATGTAAACAGTTAGGCTATCCTATTGATATTGTTTTGGTTATTAATAATAATAAATAATAATAATCACATAAACAATGTGTATACACCATTACAATATAGTAAATTTGTTAACGGTACAGTAGTTGCCAGTTTTTATAATATAATAAAATAAAATAAAATAAAATAAAATAAACCCGGAAGTGATGTTGTCGCTGCTAGGTTGACAAAAATGTAGACAAGGCTGAACATAACGAAACTAGTGTAATAGTCGGATATAGTAGGTGGTGTAGTGCGGAATACGCCAGAATTCCAAAGAAGAATAAAGATTATCAGTCGTCTTCTTTTGATTTCTAGTATGGCAAGCTCTTTTAACTTTTATTCATTTCCAGGATATGAATTGTTGATATCAAAAATGTAATTGTAAATGTAATTTTCACTAGTGAAATGTCACCATATAGGCTGCCGTTCAAAATCAATTTTTGATATCAAGAATTGATTTCTACTAGTAGAAATATAATTTTTGATATCAATAATTACATTGTTACTAGTAAAAATGCGAATTACTGATATCAATAATTCAATTGTCACTAGCTGAAATGTCTATTCTTGATATCAACAATTGAATTGCTACTAGTAAAAATGTTAATTTTTGATATCTGAAAATGTATTTCTGATATCAATATAATTTCAGATGTCTAAAATGGCTTTATAGTAACAATCACATTCATGATATCAGAAATTAACATTGTCACTAGTGAAAATGGAATTACTGATATCAAAAATGAACATAGCAATTCAATTGTTGATATCAAGAATAGACATTTCAACAAGTGACAACTGAATTCTTGATATCAAAAATAAAGGTTTTTACTAGTAAGAATTGTATTTCTGATCTGTGACATTGGAATTTCAACTACTAAGAAATCAATTCTTGATATCAACAATTGATTTTGAATGGCAGCCTATGGTGACATTTCACTAGTGAAAATACAATTACAGATATCAAGAATTATAGTTTTTACTAGTTGAAATTCAGTTGTTGATATCAAGAATTATCATTTTAACTAGTGAAAAATGAATTGTGGATATCAAGAATTAGCTTTGTTACTAGTGGAAATGTAATTTCTGATAGCCTATCAAAAATAGCCATTGTTAGGCCTACTACTAGAAATCTAATTCCTGATATCAATAACTATCATTTTAACTAGTGAAAATTGAATTGTTGATATCAAGGATTCATATCCTGGAAATGAATAAAAGTTAAAACGGCTTGCCATATTATAGCGCATAGTAGATGTTATGCAAATCTCAAAGCTAACGCCCTCAACTCGTGCTAAGAATATTAGCCCCGCTTCACCTACGAGAACGAGAAGACGACACCGATTGCTGTGTGTGTATAATAATACAATGTCAAGATCCATCAAAGAGCTTATTCTCCATTACGACCCCATTAATGAAAGCAATATTTTTACTAGTGGGGACATTGTGGAGGGGCGAGTTGTTTTGGAAGTGACCAAAGAAATAAAGGTGGATAAGTTTTTTGTGAAGTTCACGGGAGATGCGGATGTGAGATGGACTGAAAAATCAGGCGATGACGAAACAACCTTCAGCGACCATGAGAGATACTTCAAACTAAAGCAATACTTCGTTCAAAAGAGCTCGAAAAAAGGTACGTTTATTTTAAATATTTTAAATATTTAACACAAAATTTTAAATCTTTATAAGTAGTAGGCTAGTAGGTTACTTGTAGTAGATGTGTGAATCATTTAATTATATTAAATTACATTGTGAACTTACAAATCAAAGTAGGGGCAGTTCTCTCTCTCTCTCTCTCTCTCTCTCTCTCTCTCTCTCTGTGTGTGTGTTTGTGTGTGTGATAAGATTGGGAAATAATAACTGACTTCTTCTATTTCTTACTGTGATGTCTAAAGGACAAAGTGAAAAGAACACCACTCTTGTAAGTGGAGAGACTTGTAAGTGATGAGTTTTTATATACCGTGCACTAATAGATAAATGACATAAAAGTTGCAGGAAACCTGAAAAGATTGTTTGCTGACATTAGACTAATTATGCTTGTTGAAAGAGGAACACACAACACTCTTTTAACCCACACCAACATGCCTTCTGTTAGATGGACCAGTGATTAGACCAGGATGTCATGTTTTTCCATTCAGGTTTCAGCTTCCTCAACAGTGAGTGATAAAACACGGTCTATGGTTCTTCAATGGTAGTTGTTCTTTATTGTGTAAATATGTGAACAGTTAAAAATAATAGCCGATAAACACAATATAAAGAAGAACATAAAGAATATAAATATTAAGGGTCATTCCGTGCCAAATCAGCCACATTTCGGAAACTTTCCCAGCTTAAACTTTTGATTTGGTTCATATTTTTTTTCTGAAGAAAGACAAACAAATACAGGGTTCCCAATCTCTGTGTAAAAAAATAAAATAATGATGCTGCCATTTTTCTAAAGTCATCACTTCAAAGGTGAAAATCTTGAACCCCACCCCCCACATAAAACAGTGAATTACATTCATGAATATACAGTACATTCATGAAATTTATTATTTTGGCTTTCTTCATCATTTATGTATTCCTTTCAACAGAAAAAAAATTATCAAAATCAAAAATTTTAGCCGGGGACCTCTGGTTGAGTTGACATCGAATGACCCTGTAGGCAAAACTGACCCCTGCATCATTGTCTTTTGAAAAAACATATTAATATGTCAGTCATATTCATGGCTCATTATTCTAGAATATTTCATTTAATAATATTCTGTATATATATATACATACAGTCATGGTCAAAATTGATGGCACCCCTGATAAATATGATAAAAAATGGCTGTAAAAAATAAATCTGCTTTGTTTATCCTTTTGATCTTTCCTTCAAAAAATTCACAAAAATCTAACCTTTCATTGAAGTAAAAGAATTGAAATTGGGGGGGGAAATCACATTATGAAATAAATGTTTTTCTCCAAAACACGCTGGCCATAATTGTTGGCACCCCTAGAATTTTTTATGAGAAAAATATCTCTGAAGTATATTCCCATTAATATTTACCTTTATTAGCACACCAGGGTGACCAGGAACATGAAACTGTCCAGCTATGACTTCTTGTTTCACAGGAGTTTAAATATGAGGAAACACAAAGGCCAAATCCCCTTAATCATCCATCACAATGAGTAAAACCACAGAATATAGTTCTGATGTGCAGCAAAAGATTGTTGAACTTCACAAAATAGAAAGTGGCTGTAAGACAATAGCTAAAGAATTGAAAATCCCCATTTTGACCATCAGGGCAATAATTAAGAAGTTATAATCAACTAAAGATGTTACGAATCTGCCAGGAAGAGGACGTGTGTCTATACTGTCTTAATGCACGGCGAGGATGAAAGTTTGACTGGCCAAAGACTCTTCAAGGATCACAGATGGAGAATTGCAGAGATTAGTTGAGTCTTGGGGGTCAGAAAGCCTAAAAAATTTTTTTATCAAACAACCCCTACATCCCCACATGTTGTTTGGGAGGGTTTCAAGAAAAATCATCCTCACTCCTCCAAAAGTAAACTCCAGCATATTTAGTTGTCAGACACGACTGGACCTTCAAAAGGGACCGGATTCTGTGGTCAGATAAAACAAAAAAAAGGGGCTTTTGGCAGCAAACCCAGCAGATGTGTTCTGCAAACAGGGATGAAGAGTACCCCATGCCTACGGTTAAATACACAGCTGGATCTTATATGTTGTGGGCCTATTTATTTGCTGGAGGTCCTGGACATCTTGTTCAGATACATGGTATTATGGATTCTAGCAAATACCAACAGATAAAAAATCTAAACCTGACGGCCTCTGCTAGAAGTCTTATAATGGGCCGTGGTTGGATCTTCCTTCATGGGTAACTGAGCAAAAAATGAAGCTTCTGCCATGACCGTCCCAGTTCCCTGACCTGAACCATATAGAAAATGAGTGGGCTGAACTGAAGAGAAGAAGCACCAACATGAACTTGTGAATCTGAAGGATCTGGAGAGATTCTGTATGGAGGAATGGTCTCTGATCTCTTGTCAGGTGTTCTCCAAACTCATCAGGCATTATAGGAGAAGACTCAGAGCTGGTATCTTGGCAAAAGGAGGTTGCAGAAAGTGTTTAATAACAGGGTGCCAACAATTATGGCCAGCGTGTTTTGGAGAAAAACATTTATTTCATAATTTGATTTACCCCCCACTTTCAGTTCTTTTACTTCAATGAAAGGTTAGATTTTTGTGAATTTTTTTAATGAAAGATCAAAAGGATAAACAATGCAGATTTATTTTTTACAGCCATTTTTTATCATATTTATCAGGGGTGCCATCAATTTTGGCCATGACTGTATATATATATATATATATATATATATATATATATATATATATATATATATATATATAATATGTGAAGTAAAACAATAAAAAGTTGTAAAGTATATTATATGCAGGTATGCTAACAGTTATTTGGAATAAATTAAAACTTATCATATTGCTAAAGTGCATATAGGACCATATTATGCACTATAATAATGCTTGTCAGTCTTTTCTGAAAACCAAAAGATGTTTATTTTACCTTAATTTCAGAAATATGCCTCCATCTTTTAAAGGACAGCATGGCTCAGTTAAGTATGTGTTGATGGTAAAGCTGAAGAGGTCTTGGAAGCCATCTACTACATGTACGGAAATATCCTTTTTGCCCAGGAATGATGGAACCAATGATCATTTACTGGTATGAATTATAATACCATGTTTGACTCTTTGGTGTTCATCTTTTGATAAATAGAGAGATTATGTACTGCTTATACTGTTATCAGAACTCATGTAATGTGATTTAAACCATTTGCTTGTGACCTAGAGCTTCTAGAAAATTTTATGCAAATAGGTTATTTAAAAAAAATATATATGTTTTTTTGTTTTTGTATACATATATATACAGCAACCACAATCTGGGACAAAAGACAAGAAGATGAAACTTTTTGGCTCAGGAAAAATGTCAATGACAGTAACAGCTGACAAAACTGGCTATATGCAAGGTGATAATCTGTGTAGCTCTTAAGGAACTCAGTCAAAGCTGCATAAACTAAAGACACTAGCCTGTAATGCCAATGGCCGGGTTTCCATCAACGTATTTTTATGCACATTTTGGTAACACTTTAGAATACTGTATCTTACTTACTGCATAACTAATAAGTAATTATTGAAGAACTAATAGGTAATTATTCATTAACTACTTCTTCACTACTGTTAACTACTAAGGAAGATGTGTTAACTAATCAGTATGTAATATATTTTTATGATTGTGTTAAGTAACAGTTAGTTAATCAATAAATAATGAATTCTGTCATAACTCTTGAAGAACTACTACTAATTATCTACTAATTAAGGTTCAAGAAAAATAACTAAGAAGTAACTACTAATGAACAGTCATACAAAACTAACCTCAGATTAGTTTTTATATTTTATATACAGTACTGTGTGTGTCTGTTTTCCTCAGCATAGAATGCCATTGAGTAAATTCATGTTTGAGGCAATGACTGAGGGAAACTGAAAATATAGGGAACTTATTAGTAATTCATAAATAATTATCAAATAATTCTGCAGGAATTACTTAGAACCTAGAACAGTATTCTAAAGTGAGAATATAGGGAACTCATTAGTAATTAATAAATAATTATCAAATAATTATCCAGGAATTAGGCTACTTTTAACCTGAAACAGTATTCTAAAGTGAACATATAAGGAAATTAATTGGTAATTAACAAATAATTATTAGATAATTCTTCAGGAATTACTTGGAACCTGGAACAGTATTCTAAAGTGAGAATATAGGGAACTCATTAGTAATTAATACAGAATTACCACATAATTCTGACTCAAATCAAACTTACTGTAAAAAACACATTATTAACGGTATTATCTAAACCTTTGTAAAATAGATAAGTTATCATACATTATGATACATTTTGCTAATTAAATAAAAAGTTTGCTTATTTGCAGATCAATATATACCCTAGTAAATGTCTGCACTTATCTTTCTTATTAGTGCTGAATAATGACTAAAACTGGCTAGAAAATAAAATAAAAAACATTGATCAGTGCTTTTTACTTTTCAAGTAATTACCTTTGTACTTTTACTAAGGTAATTTTGAAAATGAATAGGCCAATAGTTTATCATTTTACTGGAGTAATATTTTATTGGGTTATCTGTACTTTTACTCAAGTACTTGATTTGTGTACTTCATCCACCACTCCACTGCTAAAATAAAACGGCTTATTGTAGTAACCACTGTGTATGACTGTTAATTAGTATAGTTACTTCTTAGTTATTTTTCTTGCACATTAATTAATAGATAATTAATAATAGTTCTTCAAGAGTTATGACATAATTCATTAGTTATTGATTAACTAACTGAAACTTAACACAATCATACAATTCTATTACATACTAATTAGTTAACACATATTCCTTAATAGTTAACAGTAGTGACTTAAGTGTTAATAAATAATTATCCATTAGTTCCTCAATAATTCCTTATTAGTTATGCAGTAAGTAAGATACAGTATTCTAAAGTGTTACCCACATTTTGAGAAATTGCATAAAAATTCTGGATGTAAATATTTTTATTGATATTTATCTCCAATTTCTCTGAATGTGACTACTTTGTTCTCCTAAACACACTAAATGAAAACACTGCTTTAACTGCAAATAGGTTTTACATTAATAAAATTTGCAACCTGGATGGAAAACCCTGCCATAGTAATTTTGTATTTGTTTTCCATTGCTGATAAATGTATCTAATTCCTTACATTGCTGCAGGCGAAACAGTCAGAGTTTCTGTTGCCATTGACAACTCGTCATCTCGTGACGTCAAGCTAAAGTACAGCCTCAAGCAGAAACAGACCTTCATTGTTGGCTGCAGAACTAAAAAAGAACTTAAGGATATAGTCAAAGAAACTAAAGATCGCATCCCATCTGGAGAAAAGACAAAATCCGTAGTGGACATAAACCTTCCACATGACCTGACTGTCACCATTGAAAACTGCAGAATTATAAAAGTGCAGTATGATCTCAAGGTGCTATTTTATCTTCCTTAGTATTGCTATATTTAAAGTGACAGTTCACCTCCAAATTAAAATTTACTCACCCTCATGTCATTTTAAACCTGTGTACAACTTTCTTTCCTTTTTTGGAACACTAAAGAAGATATTTTGAATCCGTTGAAATATCCTTCAAATGTCAGAATATCTTCTTTTGTATTCTGCAGAAGAGATTTAGAATAAAATCTAAATAAATAAAGAATTAAAAAAAAAAAACTTTCATTTTCTCACCATTAAAAGAAAAGAAAAAGGAAGTAGTAACTATTCCTTTAATTGTCACAAATTTTTCAAATGCTTTCTAATTTGTGTGGTAAAAGAGACTATAGCAACATTGATTTTATAGCATATACAAGACTTTCTTGCAAACAGTAAAGCAAAAATAAATAATTTGTTTTCTCTCATTTGTAACTTCAACACAGTTTCAGTTTGCTTGAACTATTCTGTACATGGTTGTCTTTCAGGTCTATCTGGATGTGTCTTTTGCCTCAGATCCAGAAGTCAAATTCCCTGTGATTATTCTTCCAGCTGACCAACAATGTCCTCCCTGGCAAGGCCCACCTGGGGGATTCCAGCCATATCCGTCGCCTCAGCCTAACCTTGTGCCCTATCCTGGTGGACAACCACCTCCATATGCAGCACTTTACCTCAATCTGAATGACCCTTCAGCGTTGCCCTATCCAGGAGCTGCTGCAGGGCTTTACCCAAATCCAAATGCCATGCTGCCTGTTTTCTATCCGACTCAATCTGCACCAGTTTATGATCCAAATCAAAGCACCAAATAATCCTCTCCTAATGTGCCTCAGTCTTCTTCACCAGAAAAACTTCTGACTACCACTTCTGATGTCAATTATAACTTCATGGTTTTATCTGCATGAATTCAAGCTTGGTGCCTATTATTGTGCCTCTTTAAACTTAGGACTGTTCTTCATTTTACAAGGAATCAATGTACAGTATAAGCTGCAGTTTTTGAGATGTCAGGTTTATTTGGCCTTTGTACTTGTAAGGCCCGGCTCGATCGGCCCAATGGAGGCATCCGGTCAGCGGGTGAAGGTCTTTTCTCGTGGCAAAGTAATTTGATTAAATACATTTTCTCATATGTATTTTCTCATTATTTCATCTCACTCCATAAATGAAAAGGTTTTTAATGATATCTGTGCATCATTAAATGTTAGCGAATGTTTGACTATTCTTTTTTATCTCTTTACTGCAAATTACGTCAGAGTCCGTTAGAATAAAATCAAATGTTTACAATGTATTATGTCAGGTAAATGTATCATGCCAATTACATAATCTGTTCAAAGATAATTAATACAAAACATCAAAGGCTCTGGAATAAAGGGAAGAGATGCGAACCCAACATTAGGAAATACATGATGCTGAGAGTCTCGTCCGCTCTCTGCATTCACGGGCTGATCTGAGGTACAGATTCGTGCTGATCCTTCTCGTTGCATTTCTTTATATCAAATTTGCTAACAATGGGAATTTACATTGAGTTTACACCTTTGAGAACAGGAGGCTGTTTGCCAGGAGACCCACCCTCCTTTGTGTGCCAGTTATCTCTAAACTCTTAAAAACCTTATTACCTTTTGTTTTACTTCATGGGAATGAGACCTTTGTACCAGTCACACTGAGACATTTCAAGTGATACCAAACATGTATAATACTCAATGATAATTATGCACATTAAACCATATAGATTTTTGGGTGAATTTCATGTGATCTCAGCATGAGAGAGAGGGAGTGGGGGAAGAGGGGAAGAGATGTATTCAGAGGTGAGACTATGCGTCTCAAATGGTGATGCTTACTTCACAAGAGTGAGTTCAAATGTTCATTTCCTTTGTTCTCTCAGAGAGTAGCTCTCTCTTCCAGTTCTTCCAGTTTTTCCAGTCCCCCTTTTCCCATGTGCTCCAAAAACGCAGGTCTAAAAACTTTGCTATCCTTTACTGCAGTACAAGTTTAAAAATGTCTCTGACCACTGTTCCTACTTCCTACTGTTCTAGCAAGGAAGACAGAGTGGGCCGCTAATATCGACAATGTCCACTTTTTATGCTCTGTCATCTCATTACTTCTTTTTTTTTTTTATGATTTATTTCCAACAAATAGCATGTACAAGGGTAACTTTTATACTACACCAGAAGAACACATCACATGCTTAACAATACAATAGAAATTACAAAAAAAGAACAGAGAGGGTACATATCTATATATTGTTGAATAAGCATAAATATACTTTTCATATGAAAATGTTAAAGCGTAACTCTCTCCAAAATGCAACCTAGCGTCTTTTTGTGAATCTACCCAAGACAAACTATCGTTTAAAAGCATAATTAGAATGGAAACGCCATTTCTAAGATTGACCGTATTTTCTTTTTCAGTCAAATTGCCTTTTGAATGGGAGTGCTAGGGGCACTAGAATAGCATCAAAATCACTATTTTTAAAACACTAAGACGGCTCGACACAACATGAAACTTTGCTCTCAGTATCACCAGGTGCTCTACACATGAACTCGAGCATTTACAACATTGTTTGTGTACACAGAGTTTACTAAAAAGAAAGGTTTTGAACAACTCACTGTAGCTGTTGTTGTTTCTGGCCACCAGCATTTTGTCAGTCAAAAAAAGTCCATCTCCGAATGCGAATGAACTGACTCTGAAATTTAGTATTGTTTCTTATATGAGGATCCTTTTTCAAATACAAGGTCTTGAAAGACAGGTGTTTCAGATCAATCGTCTGCAATGGCTCGAATGGGCCACCTTTCATGGCTTCCAGAACCGTAGAAAGGTCCCATACAGGGACTGAGGGAGGTCTGGGAGGATTCAGTCTTTTAGCTCCTCTGAGGAAGCGAATAACTAAATCGTTCCTTCCTATTGACTGACCAAGCGTTGTTCTAGAGAACGCTGCTATAGCCGCCACGTAAACTTTGAGCGTGGAAGGGGTTCTACCTTTTTCCAACAGCTCTTGTAGGAAGGAAAGCACCTCCGTCATTCCACAAGCTGTGGGTGACACGTCACGGGCTGTGCACCAGCCCGCAAACACTGACCATTTTAGATGTGTAGAGGCATCTGGTAGATGGAGCTCTAGCCTGTGTGATCGTGTTCATCACTCCCTTAGGGAGCTCAGCATGTACCCGTTGATGGGCCAGACATGAAGGGACCACAGTTCCGGGTGAGGATGCCATATCGAGCCGTAAGCCTGGGAGAGGAGGTCTCTCCTCACTGGCACTGGCCACGGGACAGTGCTCGCTAGCTGCATCACAGCTGGGAACCAAGGTTGGTTTTTCCAGAGCGGCGCTACGAGCAGTACTGGACATCCTTCTTCTCTTATCCGCTCTATCACCTGAGGCAGGAGAGAGACGGGGGGAAAAGCATAGAGCGGGCGGCGGGGCCACACATGTGCCAGCGCGTCCCTGCTCTTGGAGAAAAACTCAGTTTTCTTGAGACGCAAATAGGTCTATTTCCGCTCTGCCAAATTTCCTCCACAGCAGCTGGACTGTCTGTGGGTGTAGAGACCATTCGCCTGCCGGAACATTGTTCCTGGACAGTCTGTCTGGTCCTATGTTCAGGAGCCCCGGCACGTGCGCTGCTCTCAGCGAGCGCAGATTGCACTGAGCCCACACCAGGAGGCGTTTCACTAGCCTGTACAGGTTTCTGGACCTGAGGCCGCCCTGGCGATTTATGTAGGACACCACTGACATGTTGTCCGACCGAACCAGAACGTGGTGTCCCTTTATTTGGGGACAAAAGCGCGTCAACGCGTTGTCCACTGCCAACATTTCGAGGCAGTTTATGTGCAGGAGCTTCTCGCGTTCTGACCACTGGCCAAAGAACGGTCTGCCCTCGAGCAGCGCTCCCCATCCCGAGGTGGATGCGTCCGTAGACACCACCCTCACCCTCGAGGAAGTCCCCAGGCTTACACCTGATCGGTACCAGCCGTCCACTTTCCAAGGTTTCAGAGCCGCAACGCACCTCTGATTGACCTTGAGATGAAGCGAACCGGACTTCCACGCTTGGCGTGGGACTCGCGCTTTCAGCCAGAACTGCAGTGGGCGCATGCGGAGCAAGCCCAGCTGGAGCACTGAGGATGCTGAGGCCATGAGACCCAGCATCTTCTGAAATTTCTTGAGCAGGACAGAAGCGCCGCAGCGGAAAGAGCTCGCTGCGCGCTGAACGTCCACCGCGCGCTGTGGTGATAGACGCGCTATCATAGACGCGCTATCATAGACAGCGAGTTCAGCTCTGTGCCCAGGAAAGATATCTTCTGACTGGGAGACAGAGAGCTCTTCGCCCAATTGACTTTGAGACCTAATTTCTCGAGGTGATCGAGTAACATGGTCGTGTGCTCTACGAGCACTGAAAGAGATTGCGCTAGGATCAGCCAATCGTCCAAATATTTCAGTACTCGCAAGCCCTTCATTCTGAGGGGCGCGAGCGCCGCGTCCATGCACTTCGTAAATGTACGGGGTGCCAAGGACAAACCGAACGGCAGGACTGTGTACTGATATGCCTGGCCCTCGAAGGCGAATCTCAAAAATCGCCTGTGACGTGACGCTATTTGTATCTGAAAATACTGGTCCTTCAGATCTATTGACACAAACCAGTCTCCTCGGCGAATGTGCGCGAGGATTTTCCTGGTCGTGAGCATCCTGAACTGTCGCTTCACAAGCACTTTGTTCACAAGCACTTCGTCACTTCGGGTCGAAGTAAATGTGCTACTTCTGTTTTTACCGTGGTCTCGACGCGCGCCGTATAACGGCGAGGGCGCCAGCGAAACTGCAGCGAATAGCCTCTTTCTATAATGTCTAGCACCCAGTTCGAAACCCCGGGCAGCTTTGCCCATGCATCCGCATGAATAGCTAGGGGTTGAAGACGAAGCTCGCTCCGTTCGCTCTGCGATAGAGATGCTTCGGTGCACTGCAACATAGTCGTCGCGCTCGTGACATTTGAGGGAGGGGGCGCGCTGATAACAGCGGGCAGATTGCCCGCGCTCGACTCCTCTACGGTGGTCAACTGAGAGGGGGAGGGCTGGGCGAGTCCCGTAGGAACTGTCATGTCTGTGTGTAGATGTGGGCGCGGGACGGTGGGCACATTCATTACACTGAAAGCATTTTTCGCTTGAGTGAAGCGAATGCCTGTTGGTTTCGTTTTTACAGAAACCGTGAGACATGCACAACGTGGTGTATGTGGGCACTGGGTAGTGGGCACATTTACAACGTTTGAAGCGCAATCGATCTGGGTCGATTTTATGTGCGCGAGACCTGTGTGACAGGCTGTGCTTGTGTGTAGTGATGGGCACTGGACAGTGGGCATGTTTTCTACACATAAAACACCATCGGCCGTGGCCGGGACACCAGAAAATACGCTCTCTTGGGGATTTATCTGGGTAGCCGTAAAAACAGCTTTTGTGTGCAGGCAAGTGGGCGACAGAACCGGCTTGTTGACTGCATAAAACACTGGAACAGTCACATTTTCTGGAACTGGACGAGCGAATAGCTTTGGTGGAAGTCTGGCCGCAGCGGGACTTGAACACCGTCGTTTTCCTAGGCGTGCTAGGACGACTTCGGGGCCTCGGGCTTTACCACAATCCTGGGCCGCGGGCCGCGCATGGTGGGGCGGCGGCCGGATGAGCGGGAGCGCGGTCTCGCGCTTCGGGCCTGGCGGAGCTGCGGAGCAGCGGCAGTGGGCGGCGGCTGGGGCTGAGAGTTCTGTGCAGACGGTTTTGCACGGCCTGCAGCAGAACTGGAGCGCTTCGGCAGTAAGTGCTTCATAGCCTGAGATGCTTTCTGTACCTCAGCGAATCTCTCAGCGAAGTCCTTCACGGAGGATCCGAAGAGACCGGCGGGAGAAAGCGGGGCGTTGAGGAAGGCGGTGCGCTCTGAATCGGCCATGTCCGAGAGCGTCAGCCAGAGGTGTCTCTCAGTAACAGTGAGAGAAGCCATCGTACGCCCAATAGCCTGAGCTGCGGACCTAGTGGCACGGAGAGCGAGGTCCGTGGCGCTCCTTAAGTCTGGCACACAGATCGCTTCAGGTCCCTTCTCGTCCAGCCTTTGGAGGAGATCGGCCTGGAAGATCTGAAGTGTGGCCATGGTGTGCAGCGCTGACGCAGCCTGCCCGGCGGCGGAGAAAGCGCGGCGGAGCAGACTTGACGTTGTGCGGCAAGCTTTAGAGGGTAGGGCCAGGTTAGCGCGCCGTCCAGCGGAGGGCGGGCATAAGTGGGCCGCAATCGCCTCTTCGACCGGTGGCAGCGAATGATATCCTCTGTTTTTGGCATCGTCAACTGCAGAGAATGCCAGCGAAACAGAAGGACGCATTCTAGCTGAATGGGGAGCGTTCCAGGATTTAGCGACTTCTTCGTGTAACTCAGGAAGAAAGGGCGCTGGTCTGGACGCAGGCGAAGCGCGATCCCCAGGCAGAAAACAGCCATCCAGCCGGTTGTGAGCGGGTTGCTTGGGCGAAGACCACTCGAGGCCGAGGCTTGCCGCGGCCTGTGCGAGTACTCGCATGAGTTCCATCTCAATGGACGCTCTCTTGCCTGACGAAGTGCGGGCAGGGGGCGCGAGGTCCTCAGAGCTCGCCCAATCCTCACTGCCTGATGCCAGGATAGAACAGGAATCCTCCTCTCCCAGCAGGGCTTCCTCATCAGCGGTATCAACGGAAGCGGCGGCGGACGGCGGCCGCTGTCCGTCGGGAAGAGAGGCTGACGAAGCCGGTGAAGCAGGCGGGCGAACCGGCGAGCTTTGGCGGCTGGGGGAAGGTTCCGGGACCCGCTGGGCACGGCGCTTTTTACGGCGCGACGCCGCGGTGAGCGGGGGAGCAGTCTCGGCGAAAGAGGCCAGGCGAGTCCGCAGAGTCGCCATGGGCAGTAGCTCGCAGTGAGGGCAGCCGCCGTCAGCGAGCGCGAGAGCTGCATGATCCTCACCCAGGCAGGAAACGCAGATAACATGGCGGTCCCCGTCGCTGAGTGTGGCTCTGCACGAGCCGCAGGAAGGCATCTTTAAAAAGACGCTGCTCTTTTAGAATGTGTGTCGCGTTAGCAACACACACACAAATAACACAGAGAATGAAAGGATATAGGCGCCGGAAAGCGCAGCAGGAAGGCAAGGAAGGCGGCGCGGCCAGCGACTTCAGTGACTCGTCCCGCTGAAGATGCTCTCTCTCGACGGCGCAGCTTCTCTCCAGCTCCAGCGATGCGTGTGCTTCGCTTGAAGGATGAAAAATCAGATAATAGCTGCCTGCGAGCGATATTTATAGGCCTAGACCACGCCCGTTTCGGCGGGACGTGACGCAGCGGGCGCGAAGCACCCTCATTGGGTCTGGCGTCACGCCAGGCCTCGCTCGATAGGCTGCTGCAGTTGCCGCAGACCAGCCAATAGGCGCGCGAGCTGTCTCGCCTATGTCTGCATGCTGCTGCAACGCGTTTTGCATTATTTCAAAATTAAGGATAATTTTTGGCTTCAATATCTCGCGGAAAAAGGATTTTCCCCTAGCGTAAGATACCTTACGCAGTACGAGAGACCTCTCGTAAGAGAACAGATCTGAACAATTGCGATACACAATGTGGGCGTCAATAATTTTAGATTAGATTCCAATTAGATACACAAGAGAGACATAGGCTACAAATGTCTTATCTCTTACCATTGGCAGTGTTGCCAGATTGGGACGGTGATTTTCAGCCCAAAAGCAGCTCACCAAAACCCGCCCACTCCAAGAAAACCCCACCCAAAATTTTACTACCAAAATAATTGGATATCATTTTAATTGCCATGTCATTCAAGGCTGATAAGCAACATTTTACCCAGAGTGCAGTCTGGATGGTGTAAAAGTTGCAGATGTCTGGTTGGACCACATGACCATGGACAGGAGCCGCCCCATATTCTGTGCTCTCAGAGTTAGTTATATTTATTAAGAGCCATCGAGTCATCTCCCAAATGTGTAATCCACATTTTTAGAGTTGCTCACTATCTCACTCTTTACTGTAGACACAACTTACTGTATATTTATGCCACTTTGGCATAAGTGATCACTTGAATATACAGCTAAAAGTTATTATACTAAATCACCTCTGCCTGCTTATCACTGATTGGCTAAAAGTGCGTGCTAGTCTCAGTAGTCTGTGATGTCAACACCAACGCCAGCTTACTCTGCATGGGCGTGTGTTTAGTAATGTCATGATGACTGATTTTATGGACTACACACACACACTTTAGTTTTGTTTATTAACAATTAGACTTTAAAATGTAGATGTTTGAACTGACCCCACTGACCCCAGACCAGCCCGCCCAAACCACTTTTTAGCCGCACAATCAGGTTCAAAACCGCCCAATTGGGCTTAATTGTAATTTAATACTTATTTAATTCATTAAAATTATATGTATTTATTATTATGTAAATAATGTCAATTATATAAAAAAGCGTCATATCATCATCATTAGGCACACAATAGTTGACACAACACTTTGTTTAAATTTTTTTTATTAAACAACATACAATATAACCCAATATTGAGCCTACACTTAAATGAATCATTTTGTTTAATGATAAATGAGTAAATGAGCCCTGCCTGTCGCAACATTACCTTCTCTGCCTTCCCTTATAAAATAACCTTTTTATCATAGTAAAATCGTTCCCAACAAAAGTATTGTTTAACATAAAACATGTTGAAAATTAGCGTACCGGCTGTCGATTACTTAAATGATAAGGTATTTCCTCACAAAAGCGGTTTGTTTCGTGTAGTGAAGCCTCCTCTCCATTGACATCCATTTATAAAAAATGGCCTTTGCACTCCTTTCCTGCATACCAGTGTCACGGAATGGTCAAAAAGTGGAGCAAGGATTCAAGTGCAGATAAGGATTTTTATTAAATAAATAAACAAAACAAAACAAAACTACAAACAAAAACCTCCCCATGGGGGAAAAACTAGACAGGCATAGGTCAGGAACATAACACAAGGGAAACATAGACAACCAACCAGCACAGGACTGCAAACACAGGGAGACTAAATAGGGAAATAACAAAAGAGGGTAACTAGGAAAACAGGTGGGGCAAATAAATCACTAATCAGGTAACAAGATGGGAGGGGCTGGACAATTGACAGGAGAGCACATGGCACAAGGAATACAAGACAAGCCATGTGCTCACAACAAACCAGACTAGACACAAACACATGACAAACCGGGAGTGTCAGAGCTCTGTCACCAACCCAAGATGAAACCCAAACAGAAGTGACAAATCTCTGACAACCAGCGTTAGCATTAGCCGTTACGCTTTTTCGGCTAAAGGTTGCAGGCTTGTCATCTAGTGTCTTTGTTACACCTTAATTGATCAGCTGGCACCAGCAATCCTGTAAAACAGTGCTCCTCAAACCTGTCCTGGGGACGTCCCACCACTGCGCATTTTGTATGGCTGCGTTTAAGTCCAATTTTTTTATGCTGGTCCCTTGCTAACTTGCCTGGAAACGACCACAACGCAGTCCTGAAGTGTCAACTAGTCTCTCCTCTTCCACCGGATCCAGGCCGTATCCAGATCTGATGAAGGACCAGCGCCTGGACACGACCACAACGCAGTCCTGAAGTGTCAACTAGTCTCTCCTCTTCCGCCGGATCCAGGCCATATCCAGATCTGATGAAGGACCAGCGCCTGGACACGACCACAACGCAGTCCTGAAGTGTCAACTAGTCTCTCCTCTTCCGCCGGATCCAGGCCATATCCAGATCTGATGAAGGACCAGCGCCTGGACACGACCACAACGCAGTCCTGAAGTGTCAACTAGTCTCTCCTCTTCCGCCGGATCCAGGCCATATCCAGATCTGATGAAGGACCAGCGCCTGGACACGACCACAACGCAGTCCTGAAGTGTCAACTAGTCTCTCCTCTTCCGCCCGGATCCAGGCCATATCCAGATCTGATGAAGGACCAGCGCCTGGACGCGACGGCAACACAGTCCTGAAGTGTCAACTAGTCTCTCCTCTTCCGCCCGGATCCAGGCCATATCCAGATCTGATGAAGGACCAGCGCCTGGACGCGATGGCAACACAGTCCTGAAGTGTCAACTAGTCTCTCCTCTGCCGCTGGATCCAGGCCATATCCAGATCTGATGAAGGACCAGCGCCTGGACACGACCACAACGCAGTCCTGAAGTGTCAACTAGTCTCTCCTCTTCCGCCGGATCCAGGCCATATCCAGATCTGATGAAGGACCAGCGCCTGGACACAACCACAACGCAGTCCTGAAGTGTCAACTAGTCTCTCCTCTTCCGCCCGGATCCAGGCCATATCCAGATCTGATGAAGGAACTGCACCTGGACGCGACGACAACGCAGTCCTGAAGTGTCAACTAGTCTCTCCTCTGCCGCTGGATCCAGGCCATATCCAGATCTGATGAAGGACCAGCGCCTGGACACGACCACAACGCAGTCCTGAAGTGTCAACTAGTCTCTCCTCTTCCGCCGGATCCAGGCCATATCCAGATCTGATGAAGGACCAGCGCCTGGACACGACCACAACGCAGTCCTGAAGTGTCAACTAGTTTCTCCTCTTCCGCCGGGTCCAGGCCGTATCCAGATCTGATGAAGGACCAGCGCCTGGACACGACCACAACGCAGTCCTGAAGTGTCAACTAGTCTCTCCTCTTCGGCCCGGATCCAGGCCATATCCAGATCTGATGAAGGACCAGCGCCTGGACACGACCACAACGCAGTCCTGAAGTGTCAACTAGTCTCTCCTCTTCCGCCCGGATCCAGGCCGTATCCAGATCTGATGAAGGACCAGCGCCTGGACACGACCACAACGCAGTCCTGAAGTGTCAACTAGTCTCTCCTCTTCCGCCCGGATCCAGGCCGTATCCAGATCTGATGAAGGACCAGCGCCTGGACACGACCACAACACAGTCCTGAAGTGTCAACTAGTCTCTCCTCTTCCGCCCGGATCCAGGCCGTATCCAGATCTGATGAAAGACCAGCGCCTGGACACGACCACAACGCAGTCCTGAAGTGTCAACTAGTCTCTCCTCTTCCGCTCGGATCCAGGCCATATCCAGATCTGATGAAGGACCAGTGCCTGGACACGACCACAACGCAGTCCTGAAGTGTCAACTAGTCTCTCCTCTTCCGCCCGGATCCAGGCCGTATCCAGATCTGATGAAGGACCAGCGCCTGGACACGACCACAACACAGTCCTGAAGTGTCAACTAGTCTCTCCTCTTCCGCCCGGATCCAGGCCGTATCCAGATCTGATGAAGGACCAGCGCCTGGACACGACCACAACGCAGTCCTGAAGTGTCAACTAGTCTCTCCTCTTCCGCTCGGATCCAGGCCATATCCAGATCTGATGAAGGACCAGTGCCTGGACGCGACGGCAACACAGTCCTGAAGTGTCAACTAGTCTCTCCTCTTCCGCCGGATCCAGGCCATATCCAGATCTGATGAAGGACCTGCAACGTCATCACGTTGAAAGGTCACGCCGGCGCCGGCAGAAGTACCATCCCACTGTTTACAATGCGACCGTACATCGGAGGATAGTTCAAATAGTATTGTTTGCTATTATATATATAGTAATAGTATTCAGTGAATATGAATATAATAACATTCTGATGAATATGAATAGTAGTTCAAATAGAATTGCCGGCGCCGGCGTGACCTTTCAACGTGATGACGTAGTTCCCTGTCCGTTTGTTGATCAGCTCAATCCGAACTATTGAAGGTAAAAAGTCTATAAATTATATTTTTTTTTTGAAAATGACCTATCGTTTCGCTAGATAACCTCTTCTTCAGCTGTGATCGCGTACAGCCCGTTTAAACACTTCAAAGACTTTTGAAACTGCATTGATTTGGACTTAAAAACGATGGTAACCAATAAAGTCCATTGTTAGAAGAAAAATCCAGAAATGTTTTCCTCAAAAAACATAATTTCTCTCCCACTGAGGAAAGAAAGACATTGATATCTTGGATGGCATTGGGGTGAGTAAATTATTAGGAAATTTTCATTTTGGGGTGAACTAATCCTTTAACAATGACGATGCTGCAGTCAGAGAGCTAGCCAGAGCTTCCCTCTTATTGGACCTCAGGAAGAGAAAGGTCCCTTTGGCCACAGGCAACCAAGACAGCTTCCTCGGCTTCAGGAGGAAAAGCAATGGTAAACTGGACACACAAGCCGCAGGTTTCGGAGTTTGTTCAGACCAAAACAACTTGTGCAACAGACTGGCAGTTATATTACAGTGGACACAAAGCAACTCACACACTGCACCAGAGGTATCTGACGCAGTGGTCACAGACCCATCACACAACACGCTCTACAGAGCACAACAGCAAGAAGATCCTTACTGAACATCAAACAGATGGACACAAAACAACACTGGACTGGACTAATGCAGGGAAAGTTGGCATGTCTTGACTTTGCTGACCACTCTACCTCTTATTCTATGTACAGAAATGCTGCAATAGGGGAGGATATTCTTTGCTTCACTGTCAAGGCCAGACTACAGGGGCCGGTTTCACAAAGATAGACTTTGACTATGGCTTAGATATAGTAGATAGTCAGATTTCAGATAGACATCTAAATCAGACCGTTGCACAAAGCAAAGACTCTGACTATTGTTGGAAACTCAGAATCGAAGACCAGGAGACTTGGTTGTTTCTTCAGCTGAATTCTTTATTGAGAACACAAGCTGTCGGTAGCTGCAGTCACCAAGTCTGACTAAGTGGACGTTCTCTTACAGTTTATATACATTTAGGGGCAGGAACCAAAAAGACAGGTTTAGGAACCTGTTCTAGACAGAGTGCTGCCCACCCTAATTCACTCAGCATATCTATTCAAATGCTGAGACCCGAGTACAGGACTCTCTTGCTAAAACACAAGCTCCAAGAGCCATTAAGAGTTTCAGTAAAACAGGACTGACCAGAGTCTTTTGCTAGAAGCTCTGATAATCATCATTTATACCTAACCTGAACATGCTAAATTCAATGTAAAACTAAATTAAACATTTCATAAATTTGTAATACAACACTATCTTAAGTAGGACTACACTGCAATGCATTCTGGGTAAAAGACACTTTTCAAAACAAAAAACATGGTGGATTGAGTAAGCACATTCATCCGCTCAGTGCAGTTCACCCCAGCGGAAGATATGCGTTTGGTGAAGGAGTATAACAGTTACAAAGACATTTTACTTGGGAAATTTAGCAGGGAATGTAGTAACAAGAAGAAATGTTTAAATTATGAGCCATTTTCCCCTTTTCTTTTGGCTGTTTGTAATGTAACTGATTGTTACTGCTGGTTGCCAAGGTAACAGTCTTTGACTTAATTTAGACCAAAAAAAATTAGATACCTTACAGGCTAACTTTCTAATATCCTTTCTGTAAGAAATTTGATTGGCGGATTCAAATATAGAAATTAAATAGGTGTCTGTGAGAGAGGCCGCACCAAATACTGAATGTCCAAAATACTAGAAAAAAATAAAAAGGTAAAATATAAAGGGTTAAGAGTTTGTACACTTGGAACTCTGGATTGTCCAATCAGCATCCATAATAATGAGCATTTGTGCTGTTTGAAATCAAATGACCAGGACAAAACCTTATTTTAAGTCAACGATTTATTGGAACAGAAGCAAAGTAATACA
>NC_140221.1:47294087-47364087 GCF_951802725.1 Rutilus rutilus | reverse complement strand
CCTAGAAGCCCTGTGTTTTCACTCATTGCAAACTCTTGTACGCGTTACACTGTATTTGTGTCATTTCTGGTTTTTCGTCTCATGGTCTTGAACTTCTGCATGTCTCCCTGGATTTTCCAGTGTCTTGGACTCTTTATCTGGATCGTTTACCCTGTGGTTTTGATGTTATTTGGTTTATGATTGTGGATTAGCCTCAATAAAGCTGCATTAGGATCTTCACCCAACTCTTGGAGCAGTATTTAATACTGAAGAATAAAATTTGGTCATTAACTTAAGCAAAATTATATTTCCTTTAAATCACTATGCAATGATAAAGGCTTATGTTGATAAGTTTCCATTTGGTGAAATTGCTTTAGTGATTTTTCAATATTTCTCATTTTAATAGTTTTGAAAACAGAGTTTGTTACCTTGTAGGTACAGCATGTCCATCTCAGGCTGATTCTTGATCTTACGGCCATTTTCAAACTTGCTGCCAAAGTTGGATGTTTCCACAAACGCTCCAGTGAGGGAATAACCGGCTTCATATGGAGTGATCTCAAACCAGGGGTCTGCAGACAGAAACACGTCTATATAACAGCTGACACAAACACAGTAACACTGCCTGTCTTACAAACAAACCTGCATCATCGTGCAGTTTGCTGTGCTTGTCGATCGCTGCGTAGATGGGAAATGGGTCTTTACTCTTCTGGTCCCACTGATATGAGAGTGTGTGTTCGTCTATCTGAAGTGATATATATATATATATATAAAAAAAAATTGTTATTTATCATGTTGGTGTAGGAGAGACCTGGGACAGGTCACAAACAAGCTCAAGTGGAAAGTAAAAAAAAAAAAAAAAACCCAGACACTTAAATTCAGATTTTCAATATGGTCTCAGACTACATTGCATGTAGATTTGCAGTAACTTGTAATCAGAAGAATGTTACAGTATGGTTTCCCCCTGTGCTTCAGGTTCCTTAGCCATTATAAACACTCAGATCAATGCTAAACATAAGACTAAATGTGAGCACCTCATTAAGATCATACATCATGGAGTGTTGTATTATGAATAGTTACAGACCTCTTTCACAATTGTCATGACGAACATCACTGCCCAGACATCAGTCAAGGTGAATAGGTCTTTCTCTTTGTAATATTTAATCAGTTTGGCATTAGCATCTGTCCAGCTGACTCTAGGACCGCTGAGTCTCTGGACGATCTCGTCTTTCAAAGTCTCTAGTTTGGTGGACCAGTCTGGCTCCTGATATAAGGAGGCCATGCACCTTCAGAGGAACAACATATGCTGTCATATGACACTCAACCTGTCTGTGTGCCTGTGTGTCTGTGTGTCTGTGTTACCAGGTGGATCCAGAGACTCCGCTCAGATAAAGCACACAGTCCAGAAGACCTGTTTTCTGGAGTTGATCCAGGGATCCCAGCAAACCCACCATGGCTCTTTCTCCTCCTCCAGATCCCAGTAATGCAATGTTTGGCACCTCATGCTGAAATACAAAGTTTAAATGACTAAACAATTGTTCATTGGCTAAAACACCATTTATAAATATCCAGGCAGATAAACAAAGTATAATATTACCTCACTGCAGGTTATCTGAAGTTTCTTCAGGCTTTGCAGAACATCATTTCTCCTTCTGGCTACAAACTCCTTCTCTTTCTTATTGAGAGAGTGTTCGATTCTCACTTCACTGCAACAACAGACAGACCAGTGCTGAATTTATACAGCTGTACATTTTAGAAAACTTAATCAGATTTATCCAGGATAGAGACAGAGTCATAGGAGCCTGAGCAAAATTACCTTTCCTGGGGTTTAGATTCCATCTAAAAAACAACAATCAAACATTAAAATTAAAATCTATCATTCCACAAAATTGGAAAAATCCATTGAAATCTACTTTACAATTCTTTCAACAAAAACTAGTCATACCTCAAATGTCAATTATTAAGCAACAGTCTTTTTTGTATTTACTATTAGTTACTTTTAAAAAACATATAGCCTACTCACGGCTCTTGTATAGCAGACAATAGCAAAATCCTGAGGCACAGCAGCCGTCGACTCTCAGATCAGACAGAAGAGGCTCTTTTATAGGACTCTGAAACTGAAGTCTAATCTAGATCATCGTGGGAGGTGGAGTTAATGAACCTGATGACTGTTTCATAAAAGATGCTAAGAAAAGCGGGGATTAAACTACAACACCTGACTTGAATGACCCTAACAAATAAGTTGGAGCTAAAGCGGTTTCATTAAAGGTAATTGAAGTTCACGCAATCCCACTAATTTGAACCAGGTTTATCTAGTCTAGATAATTGCGTGTGCACGCTTTTTCTTAAGCAGCCATAGAGGTTCTGGATCGATTCACCACAGTAAACAGCATTTATTTTATGCTGTTGTATGCGTTTTCCTCAGAGCAAAACTTACATTTCACAGGTATATCTAGCTTGCTCCATCTATAAATGTTAGAAAGTCGTGCAAATGTGTTAAGGTCCTTGCACACCGAGTCCGAAATTCTGATTCATGTCCAAAATTTTCCCACGGTAAAAAATAAATACGACCTCACGCTGTGTCACGTTTACACCCTCCGAAACTTTCCTCCGTCATTAAAAAAAAATGCATTTGCATTATTTCGAATCCGTAGCAAGCATTTTAAAGGTGTTTTGAGAATTCAGAGCCACCACCAAATGACAAATACGAAAAAATGCGTTTGAAAATGTCGGACTCCGTGTGCAAGGACATTTATAGTCTTTCCTCTGGTTTTCATTCAAATCTGCAATGGCCAGACAGAGTGGCCTAACTAGGACTTGGAGCGAGTGTTACAATGTTTAGTATCCCTAAATCCCTCCTCCTGGAGACAACAACTCTCATGGGTTGAGTATGCACATAACCCGTTGCCAGTGTCGTCCACGGGCCTCTCGCTGCTTGGGTGTAGGTTATCAGCCACCCATTTTTCCTAGTCTGGAATCCAAAGTTTCAGTCCGCTCACGCCTTCATCCAGAGGTGCCGTCGCACCTGGAAATAGAGCCTGACGGACTCTCCTCCACTTGGGAGTGCGCACCAAGGCTCAGGCCGATCACCACCGGTCAAAGCCTCCCGTCTACGTCGTGGGTCAAAAAGTGTGGCTTTCATCTAAGAACATTCCTCTTTGCTCCGTCAGCAAGAAATTAGCTCCTAATTTTATCGGCCCGTTCACTGTCACTGAGATCATTAACCCAGTGGCAGTCCGCCTCAAACTCCCTCTGGCATACAGGAGGATTCACTCCGTATTTCACGTTTCCAAATTGAAGCCCGGTTTTCATTCACCCATTAATCCGCCTGTTCCAGTTCCCTAACAAAAGCTTGAAGTTTAGCCTAGGTTTTAAGACCATGCAGTCTACCAGACAGCAAGATAGATAGATAAATTATATTCTAATGCTTTAACTTTAGTTAACTAAACTTAATTTAAGTAAAACCTGCAGAAATTTTTGTGCAGTTGTTTCAACTTACATTTTTGAGTTAAGTATAATTTTTATTTTAATTCAACAGAAAGTCTAGTGCAGTTCTTTAAGCATACATTTTTGAGTTAAATACCAATTTTACTTGTTCATTCAACTTTCAGTCTAGTTGAGGACAAGAAAACTTAAAATTTCTTGTTGTCTTGACAATCTAGTTATCTCTACACACACACACACACACACACAAAAAAATGTTGAAATAACTAAATTGCAAAAATATTTTTTACAGTGTACCTCAAATGTCAAACAACCTTTTATTTTAGGTTGTATTTTTTAAAAGATTATTTTAAACTGTAGATAATCTTCACACCAAGTCTTCTACATTATCAGCTTTACACGCAGTGTCAATTGTAAAACAAACTTTTAAGTACAACACAGTTACTGTTTTCACTGCAAGTTTAATATTGTGTTAAATATTGTATTGAATGTCTGTATATTCAGCACTTGCATACTGTAAAAATGCAGTAGTCCAAATGCAAAACCCCAAAGGTCAAAGAATACAAATGAGAAGCATGTTACAGTACATGCAAAACATCTGCAAAATACAAAGTGTATACAGAAATTAGTCTGCCCACGACCACAGCTTCCACTCAAACATATGTAAAACTCTTCTAAAAACTGTTTTTGTGTAGTAACTCTACACACAAACATCAATGAATGATTAGCCACATACAAGCCAAACTGCACACAGATGTGAAAAATGTAAAACACTCTCTTGTGTCTTTTGCTTCAGTGTGCAGTGAGTGTACAGGAGTTTGTCACACACACACACACGTGAACAAATACAGTGTGTGTATGGTAATGAACTGAACTGACTGTGCTGAATAATAATATTGGTTTGTTAGAGCTGTTTTACAGCAGAATCTGGATTTGATTTGTCACTATTGTGAAGCTGCTTTGAAATAATCTGTATTGTGTAAAGCGCTTTAGAAATAAAGTTGACTTGACTTGTATGCAGATTCAGTGAATATTTACAAAATAAACAGAAATGCAAGAGTGAAAAATGTATTTGTTTCTGAAAACACTGAGTTTTGATTACCAAGTCAATGAATTATGTACAAGTGTTTTCACACTTGATCGTTGGCTGTAATCGGGGAATGATTGTGGCCTTTACGTAATGCATTAACCAACATTAATTAACGAGACCTTATTGTAAAGTTTTACCAAATAAACACATTTTAAACAAACACTTATGGACTTTAATTTGCAGCAGATTAATATGGGAATATGAAAGGCTGGATGTTACAGATGTTGAAACAAAATGTGTTACACAGTGTTATTTTAGTATCATTTACTAGTTTTTAGTAACATTTAGAATAGTTTTGTTATATTTTCCATTTTAACTTTCTTTCTTTATTGTATTGCGTTTTTGTCTCTTTTTTTTCAGTTATAGTTTGTTATTTCAATACATCAAGTCAAACTAAATGAAAGAAATGTTGCTAGCAGAAATAAAACAAGTTTAAGTTTTTCGTATTTTATTTTATTTCAGTTAATGTTTATTTTATTTATTTCAAGTAATGGCAATGTTTTTTTTAGATAACTATAACAGCCCTGGGGCCTGTACCATGATGCTAGTTGAACAAACTCAGGGTTACAGCTTTAGTTTCGAGTTTGTTCAAGGCTTTGTTGGTACCATGATGCTGATCATCAACTTTCTCTGTCAAGTCAGGCTTTGATCCTGAGTTTAGGAGATTAGGTGTGACATCAGTAGCGAACAGCCAATCACATGCTGAGAAAAAGCGAAACTGTAATTGACTTCTCTCTTCTGCAGAATTTTACGGGATTGAAAAATATTACGAATTTAAACAAATTTACACAGCAAGAAGATAATGGCTGTCTATGAAAGAGGGCAACTAAAAGAAAAATTCTTGCTATATCAGTGTAAGTAAAGGTTTGTGAAGTTAGTTTATACAGTTGCTAAAGGTAGAGAGAATTTAACATTTAAGCTCACATGTAGTCATTTTATAGCTTTATCTATTGATTCTAAAGTGTATTTATATTTCCTTTATATATTTATTCATTTAAACTGTGTAATAATAATTGATAAACTAAAATTGTACACTGATTAAGGGTAATAGTTACATAAATAATATCTAAATCATAAAACATTATTATTCTAAATAAGCATTGCTAAAAGCCAGACGATTTTGTCTTTAAAAATCATTGTAGTGGTCTTTAATTTGGAGTAGAAACAGGGGGAATAAATGTATTGCATCAGACATGTTTAACTTTGCTCACAGCTGATTGGTCCAAGTTCAGTTTGCAACCTCTTACCTGGAACATAACCTGCCCCGGACCAGGATAGCCGTGGAGCGTAAGTTACTATGGAGATGAACACTGCTAAAAGCCAAACCACTTTCATGGTGCCTAAAACCCAGGGTTGGCGCAAACTAAACTGAAACATACCTGGCTAGCCACCAAATCCGGCTTCATGGTATAGGGCCCTGGTAAGATGTTTTGAATCCTGTTATCAGATTTCCCAGAATGCAATGCTTTTATTCCCAATCCCCAAAATACTCCCATTTAAAGAGATTTCTAACCGAAACTGAAGGAGGGAGTGGCATCACAGTCGTTCAGCAGAACCAAACAAAATCACACCAAAATCAATATACATAATGTTCATTTTCTACGTGATTTTACTTGCTTGTACATTCATATTTATATTTGACATGTATTATTATTTTATATGCATTATGCACTGTAAAAAATTTGTAACACTGCCCAATCAAAAATTTCAATTGACCGATAACATCTAAATTTTTCAATTGGCCCAAGTGAAATTCTGTAAATTCTAAAATTAAATGTACAGATTTTCACTTGGGCCAATTGAAAAATTTAGATGTTATCGGTCAATTGAAATTTTTGATTGGGGAGTGTTACAAATTTTTTACAGTGTGTGAATGAGTTTACAGGTGTTTCTTCAAATAGATTTTTTGAAAATAAACTTTTTTTGAAAATAATGCATGCAATTACAGCTGTAATTTATCTCTGTAGTTACTCTGTTAAATCCTTCCCTTGTCCCTTACCCGTATCCCGCCTCAATACTAGTAAATGTGTTCTGCAATACATCAACACAATAACTACATTGCACTTATTTCCTTATTTAAGAACATACTGTAGTGGTTAAGTACACCTGTTATAAAGTGTGACCAGTGTGTTAAATCGATTGAGAAAAACTGTAAAACACACTTTTCACACTTTAGATGCAGAGGTTATGTCTCCACAACACAGCAAAACCAACCAAAAACATCATTTTTTTGTCTTGAGAATATAATTTAATCTGATTTAATTTCATCTGCTCACCCCTCCACACCCATGGAAGTTACATTGAAACTGAAGTCTAGATGAGGTGAGGAACCTAAACTCCGGAGAACAGAAAGAGTCCTATAAGAGCCTCTTCTGTCTGATCGGAGTCGACGGCTGCTGTGCTGATATTGGCGAAGCCTTACAATTTTATAAGACTGTACAAGAACAGTGAGTACATTTTGTAAAGTTACCAACACAAATCTATGGCAAATCTATTAATTGACATTTGAGGTACACTGTAAAAAATATTTTTGCAATTTACTTTGTGTGTAGAGATAACTAGATTGTCAAGACAACAAGAAATTTTAAGTTTTCTTGTCCTCAACTAGACTGAAAGTTGAATGAACAAGTACAATTAGTATTTAACTCAAATGTATGCTTATACAACTGCACTAGATTTTCTGTTGAATTAACAAGTATCATTTTTATTTTAACTTATAAATGTAAGTTGAAACAACTGCACTACATTTTCTGCAGGTTTTACTTAAATTATACTCTAATAATGCTTTAACAGCAGTTAACTAAGCTTAATTTATCTATCTATCTTGCTGTCTGGTAGACTGCATGGTCTTAAAACCTAAACTTCCAGCTTTTGTTTGGGAACCAGAACAGGCGGATTAATGGGTGAATGAAAACCGTGCTTCAATTTGGAAACGTGAAATACGGAGTGAATCCTCCTGTATGCCAGAGGGAGTTTGAGGCGGACTGCCACTGGGTTAATGATCTCAGTGACAGTGAACGGGCCAATAAAATTAGGAGCTAATTTCTTGCTGATGGAGCAAAGAGGAATGTTCTTAGATGAAAGCCACACTTTTTGACCCACAACGTAGACGGGAGGCTGTGGCCGGTGGCGATCGGCCTGAGCCTTGGTGCGCACTCCCAAGTGGAGGAGAGTCCATCAGGCTCTTTTCCAGGTGCGACGGCACCTCTGGATGAAGGCGTGAGCGGACCGAAACTTTGGATTCCAGACTAAGAAAAAATGGGTGGCTGATAACCTACACCCAAGCAGCGAGAGGCACGTGGACGACACTGGCAACGGGTTATGTGGGTACTCAACTCATGAGAGTTGTCTCCAGGAGGAGGGATTTAGGGATACTAAACACTGTAACACTCGCTCTAAGTCCCAGTTAGGCCACTCTGTCTGGCCGTTGCTCTGATAATGAAAACCAGAGGAAAGACTAAAGGTCCTTGAACAGAGTCTGACATTTTCTAATGCATTTTTTCAAGTCAAGTCATCTTCATTTATATAGCGCTTTTAACAATGTAGATTGTTTCAAAGCAGCTTTACAGAGATAAGCGTATAATTGAAGGTAACAGAGATTGTTTGGGCTTGATAGCGGTTCTGAGTCTGAGTCTGCACACTGAGTCCGAAATTCACGTCCAAAATTTTCGCACGTTACAAAATAAATACGACCTCACGCTGTGTCAATCACGTTTACACCCGTATTTGTCATTTGGTGGCTCTGAATTCTCAAATTCTCAAATCACGTCTTTTGGAAGGAATTTTGTCAGTTAATTGGGAGCGCATGCGAGCTATAGGGTAGAGTGGGGGAAAACGCCCCCCTTAAGGAAAATGTGACATTACAGTGAAACAAAACATAAATGTGACTAGAATTGCCATCCCGGTTTTGAGTGACTATGGCAGGAGTTATTCACCAAATATTAAAATTGCTCAGCCTTCATAATTAATTAGTATTTTCACTGAAAATATTTTTGTACAAAGGGGGCGTTTTGCCCCAGCGGTGGGGTAAAACGCCCTCCAAGGTGGGGTAAAATGCCCCCTTTCTTACCAACCAGTTTGCTTCATAGATCAACAGCAAAATTAACAGACAATAGTTTTTAATCTCTAAAGGTAAAAGGCAAGTAATGTATCAACATGTATATATATTAATATTTATTTCAGCAAAGTCCAAAATAGCCAAATTTAACTACCTTCCATCAGTGAGCTAACTTTGCTAGCAAGCTAGCCAGTTAATGCTCACTTGAGGTAATTTTTTCATGTTTTGTTCAAATATTTAGATTTGACCACCTAGTTATACTGCATTAAGAGTAAAACAAAGGATTTGATAGACAGAAATATTTTATTATAGTAATTATGATAGAGAAACTATGCCCCCAGGGGGGGCGTTTTACCCCTCAGCGTAGGGGGCGTTTTACCCCACAAGCTATGAGTTTTTAAAAAAATGTTTAATTTTTAAAATATAATTATATTCCTTATAAATAATATATGATCTCAAACTACAGACTTCACTATTCATCTATCATACATCACTGCGATATCCTGCAGAACAATATTCTCTTAAACACTTATTTACTAATATCTGAAAATTATAGCATTTACCATGTAATCCTCTTCTCTTCAAATGTGTCGCTGGTGTCAGCTTCTCCGTAGAGATTTGTATATCCCCGTTATCAACGTAGTGCATAGCAACAGTAAAAATGTATCTTGACTACTTTTAGTGGTTATTTTGGGAAAAACAGGTGGGGGGCGTTTTACCCCAGGGGGGCGTTTTCCCCCACTCTACCCTAACTCTCGTTCAACGTGAGGTTTAGCACCAAAATGGAAATATTTGCACGACTATCTAACATTTACAGATGGAGTAAGCTATATACCTGTGAAATATAAGTTTTGCTCTGAAGAAAACGCATAAAACAGCATAAAATAAATGCTTAAGAAAAGCGTGCACACGCAATTATCTAGACTAGATAAACCTGGTTCAAATTAGTGGGATTGCGTGAACTTCAATTACCTTTAATGAAACCGCTTGAGCTCCAACTTATTTGTTAGGTTCATTCAAGTCAGGTGTTGTAGTTTAATCCCCGCTTTTCTTAGCATCTTTTATGAAACAGTCCTCAGGTTCATCAACTCCACCTCCCACAATGATCTAGATTAGACTTCAGTTTCAGAGTCCTATAAAAGAGCCTCTTCTGTCTGATCTGAGAGTTGACGGCTGCTGTGCTGATATTGGTGAAGTCTCAGGATTTTGCTATAGCCTATTATACAAGAACTGTGAGTAGGCTATATGTTTTTAATTTATTTTAAAGTAATTAAAAAAAAACAAAAAAATTGTTGCTTAATAATTGACATTTGAGGTATGACTAGTTTTTGTTGAAAGAATTGTAAAGTACATTTCAATGGATTTGTCCAATTTTTTTGGAATGATAGATTTTAACTTTAATGTTTGACTGTTGTCTCTTAGATGGGACCATCAAAACCCCAGAAAAGGTAATTCTCAGGCTCCTATAACTCTGTCACTATCTCTATCCTGGATAAATCTGACTAACTTTTCTAAATGTATGAAAGGGCTGTATAAATTCAGAACTGGTCTGTCTGTCGTTGCAGTGAAGTGAGACTCGAACACTCTCTCAATGAGAAAGAGAAGGAGTTTGTAGCCAGAAGGAGAAATGATGTTCTGCAAAGCCTGAAGAAACTTAAGATAAACTGCAGTGAGGTAATATTATACTTTGTTTATCTGCTTGGATATTTATAAATGGTGTTTTAGCTGGTGAACATCAATTGTTTGGTCATTTAAACTGTATTTCAGAATGAGGTGCCAAACATTGCATTATTGGCATCTGGAGGAGGACAAAGAGCCATGGTGGGTTTGCTGGGATCCCTGGATCAACTCAAGAAAACAGGTCTTCTGGATTGTATGCTTTATCTGAGCGGAGTCTCTGGATCCACCTGGTAACTCACACTCACACACACACTCACACTCACAGAGAGAGAGTGTCATAAATGAGAGCATATGTTGTTCTTCTGAAGGTGCATGGCCTCCTTATATCAGGAGCCAGACTGGTCCACCAAACTAGAGACTGTGAAAGACAAGATCGTCCAGAGACTCAGCGGTCCTGCAGTCAGCTGGACAGCTGCTCATGCCAAACTGAAGAAATATTACAAAGAGAAAGACCTATTCAGCTTGACTGACGTCTGGGCAGTGATGTTCGTCGCGACGTGTGTGAAAGAGGTCTGTAACTATTCATAATAATTTTTTTTTTTTTTTTTTTTTTTTTTTTTTTACTTGAGCTTGTTTGTGACTGAATAAATTGTCCCAGGTCTCTCCAACACCAACATGATAAATAACAGCTGAAGAAGTGTTTTATTTTGGTTTTTTTTTATTTTTATTTTTTATTTATTTATTTTTCACTTCAGATAGACGAACACACACTCTCAGATCATTGGGACCAGAAGAGTAAAGACCCGTTTCCAATCTACACCGCGATCGACAAACACGGCAAACAGAACAAAGATGCAGGTCTGTGTGTGAAAGACAGAGTTACTGTGAGTTATCAGTTTCAGCTGTTATATAGACGTGTTTCTGTCTGCAGACCCCTGGTTTGAGTTCACTCCATATGAAGCCGGTTATTCCCTCACTGGAGCGTTTGTGGAAACATCCAACTTTGGCAGCAAGTTTGAAAATGGCCATAAGATCAAGCACCAGCCTGAGATTGACATGCTGTACCTGCAAGGTAACAAACTCTGTTTTAAAGGAGTTTATTCATATTTATAACGTTCTTCGGATTCTCCTTTATATGTTGACTTTAATAAGAGAAGTGTAAAATTGATCAAAAGTATCTGGGCTTGATCTGGAGATCAGGGTCTGTCAAAACTAAAATATGAATATTAAAATTAGAAGTGTTGAAAAATCATTTAAAAAGCAATTTCACCAACTGGAAATTTATCAACAAACCTTTATTATTGCATAGTGATTTAAAGGAAAATCACTTTTGCTTAACAATAAGAAGTTAATGACAAATTTTATTCTTCAGTATTAAATACTGCTCCAAGAGTTGGGTGAAGATCCTAATGCAGCTTTATTGAGGCTAATCCACAATCATAAACCAAATAACAGGCGAGGGTCAAAACCACAGGGTAAACGATCCAGATAAAAACCAAGACACAGGAAAATCCAGGGAGACCTGCAGAAGGTCAAAACCAGAAATGAGACAAATACAGTGTAATGCATACAAGACTTCGCAATGAGTGTGTAAACATACAGGGCTTATAGGCAGAGTATAACCAGATAATGAGACACAGGTGGAAGTGATGATCAAACAATGAGTCTCAGCAATGGGTTATGGGAATTGAAGTTCATGATGGGAATGCAGGGAGTCCTCTAGTGCAGTGGTTCCCAAACCTGTCCTGAAGGCACCCCAACACTGCACATTTTCTTTGTCTCCCTAATCAAACACACCCATGTGATAATGAGCTGATGAGTTGAATCAGGTGTGTTTGATTAGGGAGACAAAGAAAACGTGCAGTGTTGGGGTGCCTTCAGGACAGGTTTGAGAACCACTGCTCTAGTGGAGATCATAGGCACTCCAGCTGGTGGTTGTATTACACTTCCTTTTTTTTTATATATATTTTTTTTATATTGCATATTTAGAAGTTATTTTTTGAAAACGCTTTTAAACTTGTGTTAATGTGTTTTCTGCAGCTCTGTGCGGCAGCGCTTTAGCTAGTGAAGACGAGGATAAGAAATTCCTCTTGGAAAAAATAACAGGTGCAACTTCATTTGTTCTGAAGATTCAGTTCTGTTTAAAAAGCTGACAGTCATCAATTAAACTTTAATTCCTTTTCCACAGCGTTCTTAAAACATTTACCACCAACCGAAAAGAAGATGGTTGAGGAAATGGAGAAAGGTAAAGCATTACAGCTTTTATTTATTCATAAGTTGATCTTTATTTTGTCTGTTCATGAATACCTGCAGTAGCATTTCTCTTTAAAGTCCCCATGAAATCAGAGTCTTTTGGCATTTAGTATGAATATGTTAGACATTATCTAAGCTCCAAAACAATGACAATTCACATTTAAAGATATTATCTGTCAAAACTTACAATCTCTCAATTCTGCCAATAAGAATTAATGATTTTGACATCACTCACTTCAGCTTTTCATTAGATTTTCTGTCCAATCAAATGCACTCTAGAGTCTGAAGCTCCATTATAAACAGATTCTGAAGCTGTGGCTGAAATCGGTCACTTGTTCACACATTTACTATCTTCTATATGATGAATGGCACATGGTGCACATTATAGGGGATACGGAACGATTCAAACCATGTAAATGCTTTCCATTGGTGCAAATTAAGTCTGGTTCCACGCAAGTGATTCAAGTTTCAAGGCACTTCATTGGGCACTTAATGATAAAAAAAATAAAAGTGAGCCATGATGATGATCACCTGATAACTGAATGTCACAGATTTGGGGATGGAAAGCACTTTCAAGACATTTTGCACTGATCATGTTTGCTGTGTGTTTCTTCAGAAAATACAAACTTCCCTCCCATAGACGAAAGTCACCAAGTGCTCAAGGATCTCGTGGACATGAATCTCTCTGTTTTGAATGGCAAAGATCCGTCTGCTCACGATAAATCCATCAGAACAGCGCTGAACGGTAAGATTTTACAAAAGTGTGCTAAAAAAGTATGCTTTTCAGCAATATTTAAATGGTAAACTAAACCCAAGATACACAGACCTGCATTAGATTAAAAAACTCAATCATGTTCCCATCTTTTCACAGAGATCTCTGAAGGCCAACATCAGCTGAGTTTTCAAGAGAAAAACCTGATTCCCTCTGATAAAGAAGCTGCAAAACACTATATGAAACGATACACACTGGATTTGTTTAAAGGATTGAGTCATATCTGGCCTTTTGGTAGGTTGAACTTTCTTTACAATGTGTTGATTGGTATAATGTACTTTTTGCCAGATTAATGCATGAACCGGAATGTGTTGAATTCCATAAATCTTCAAATCATCCAAATTGATCCAATGATGTACTTTAAAGCTTAAACTATAATTAAACATCAAACTTTCTCCAAAGAACCATATAGTCAACTAAAAACACACAGAATTTAAAGAATATTAATACTATATGAACCACTGTATGTTTTACAGATCTTTGGGCGAGTATTTTTGATTGCATGTCACATTGGATCTGGGGCAGGAAATATGACTTTCTTCACAACATGAAAGGTAAGAAGAGAAACTCATAGACAGATGCTAACTGGAAATTCATTGTGAATAATATAATAATGCTGTGATCTCTCAGATGCAGCATTGCCCTCCGCTCTTCTGGAAAGTGGGACGAGAGACTATGAAGACGCTGGACTGTTTATCAACTCATCCTACTTCTCAGTGCTGAGAGAAGAGAGAGACATCGACCTCGTCATTTCACTGGATTTCAGTGACGGTGATCCTTTCGAGGTATTATAGGCACAGAATTCACTCATGGTTAAAGGAAAAATCCGTTAGAAATCACTTAAGCAGTGTCTCAGAATAAGGCATTTGCAGCAATGTGACGTCACATGCGTAGGCCCCGCTCATGATGAGTGACTGACTCCACCCTGTTAGCATAGACTCCGCCCTCAGTGAGCCATAGGCCCCGCCCATGGCAGCTGACTGACTCTGCCCTATTAGCATAGACCCCGCCCCTCAGTGAGCTGTACACAGTCCGCCATGTTTATCTCCTCACCAGAGCATTTAACAGCAGTATTCAAGAAACATTCTTATTAAAGCTGCTAAAGTTATTCAGTCGAGAGCAGTGAGGGATTTTTCTGTTTTTCTTGTTGTTTGATTCATATTAACAGCATAAATCGCAGTAGGTGATGTATATTGCACTGCTTTCACTTTAATACACAGATCTAATATACTCATGCAGTTTCTCTCCCTGCTGTTTACGTTCACGGATATAACCAGCTGTGTTTGTGAATTCTGTTTTTGACATGACCTTGTGTGTATTTGACCGTTTAAGTGCAATGAGACATGAAAGAACTTAGTTTAATACTTGAGAACTGCAATTTCACATGAGCGTGACAGCGGTAGAGATATAATCAAAACCAAACAGAATTATTTTTTTATATAAATAAATCAATCAATAAATCAATCAATAAATCAATAAATAAATAAATATTCACGAGCTGTAAAGGCTCTGCCCTCTTCTGGAAAGTGAGGCGGGTGGACCAGCAGCTCATTTGCATTTAAAGATGCATGTACAAAAACATGTTTTCCTTTCTCTTAGAAAAGAGAATTTACAACATGGTATAATAAATGATCTGTGGGGTATTTTGAGCTGAAACTTCACACATTCTAGGGACACCTGAGACTTATATTACATCTTGTAAAAAGAGGCATAATGCTGCTTTCCCCCCTCATGACATTCATAGTGACCATGGTCACACTAACCTAAAATGTGTCCTAAAATTTAATAAGTGCATGGGTTTTCATCTAACCATATTTATTTAAAACAGTATGTCCAACCATTTTAATCAAACAATGTAATGCTTTTCTACCACAGACAGTGAAGAAAGCTGCTGAGACGTCCAAGAAACTAAAGATCCCTTTCCCTGAGGTCAACATTCCCAATGGACACTCCGAGAAACCGAAGGAATTCTATGTGTTCAAAGGCCAAAACACTCCAACCGTGATACACATCCCTCTCTTTAATGTGGTCAACTGTGGAGGCAAGTTAAAATCTTAATGTCCTGAATAAAACTGAAATATCAACTTTGTTCTGATTTAAGTGTGTTAATGTTTCTTCAGGTAAAATTGAGGAATGGAGGAAAAAATATAAGACCTTTCAAGGTTCTTACAGCGCTGAGATGATCACTGATCTTATGGAGGTCGCTGGAAAAAACATCACAAACAACAAAGACAATCTGCTGGAGCAGATTCATCTGGCCATAAAAATGCACAAAAAATGAATGATAAATATCAGGTGTCCTCACTGTTTGTTTTAATGCAGCTGATCCGTATAATACCATAACAGACTGAATTACAACTATGATTGTTGATTAAAATATTGTATTACTTTGCTTCTGTTCCAATAAATTTAATAAATCGTTGTCTTAAAATAAGGTTTTGTCCTGGTCATTTGATATCAAACAGTACAAATGCTCATTATGAAACTGATAGTTGTGGTCCTGGATGCTGATTGGACAATCCAGAGTTCAAGTGTACAAACTCGTAACCCTTTATATTTTACCTTTTTCTAGTATTTTGGACATTCAGTATTTGGTGCGGCCTCTCTCACACAGCAACACACACACATGATGCTGGGATGATATATTTTATATAATGTTGGCCTATATAAAAGACAAAACGTGAAGATGAAGTGATAATGGACAAAGCATTTGATGTCCACAAGAGGGCGACAAAGTCCAGACAGACCTTCTCTGTTTGGAATGGCAGTATGTATTTATTTTTAATTGCTAACATAATCTGTAGTCCCATTTCCAAAACTCTTCTCACATTCAGTGAAACAGTACCAATCTGTGCATCATTTTTCATTGCTTTCACTCAATGCATTCAATGACCACATTTCCCAAAATGGTAAAGTATGAATGATAAAAGTGTTCTTAAACTTTTGTCATTCATACTTTACCATCTGCAAAACATTGTCATGTCTAGTTTTGTTTTTTGTTTCACGTCTTATTTAGCAGTTTAGTCCGTCATGTTTCCTGTCTTGTCGTGTGATCCTGCCATGTGCCCCCCTTGTCATGTGTCCTATGTTGTCATTGGTTCATTGTTTAATTATGTTCACAGGTGTGTCTTGTCAAGTCTTTAGTCTCTGGCTGAATCCGAAATTGCTCCCTATTTGTATTGACAGCCATTTGTAGTGTCCGAAACCATAGTGGACGTTATATTGAGTGCACTCATTCAATCCCACAATGCACCGCAATAACGAGTGTTGGCTACAACCGAAATCAGAATGATGATAAACTCTGCATTTCTGCAGAAATTATATTGAAAATTTTGCAGAATATTTACAATGAAATTAAATAATATTGGTTCGGAATGATTTTGTCTGGAAACATGGATCAAGAATTTTTCCACAAGAATTGGTGGGGAAAGAACATAGACAGTAAAAGAAATGGACACAGCGACCCCATTGGATTCAACGGAGACAAAGTGAAGCCAATTAGAAACTCTTACTTCCTGGGGGTCGAGCGTACTGCGCAGACTCAAACTGAGCTTGACGACGTAGATGTGACGTGAGCAAACCGTCCGTCTTCTAGTAGCTGTGCCAAGATCAATCTGAATCATTCCCTTCCGAGACTTGCAGAGACGGAGAGTGTGAGTAGGAGCTGTCCATGAGCTAGGAGCAGGAGAAACTTTTAGTAGGTGTTTTGATTAATTACTTTGTCATTTTGCCTCCACGTCCTCCCGATTGCCCGCGAGCTTCTCCTCCTGTCCATACGGTAATTCCCTACTGTGCGACAGAGAGTCGCGTGGCTATGACGCAATCGTTAGCCTATTTTTACAAAAACTGCTTCTACGGGGCCATAACGTAAGATACAAGGTAATGGAGCCTTTTATACATTTTTGTGTTTCTTTAGAAATAAATAATGGACAAATGGAGTCTTTAAACGCCTCAGATGTGAAGTTATTCGCTGTCAAAGTGACGCCAAAATGAATGGGAGTCAATGGGATGCTAACAGCAGGTGGGGGTCCGCTAGCCAATGGCGGCGCCCGGGGGTACCTTCAAAATTATAGAAATCCATGCCCCCCTGGGAAAGAAGAGCAGCAGAGACAGGGAGGACTAGAACCCTCACAGAAATGTATATCCATCCATCCATTACATACATTTTCCAAAGTGCTTGTCCTGTAGGGTCGTGGGGAAGCTGGAGTCTTTCCCAGCATCTCGGGTCGTAGGCAGGGAAACGCTAGTTACGTATATAACTGTGGTTCTGTGAATTCCTCCTGACCGCCAGAGGCAGTACAAAGCACTAGTTGGGAACGCATATCAACACAGTCATGAGGAATGCCACCCACCTGCAAACATCAGGGTTGCTCCAGAAGGACTGCAGAACTCACATAATGGGAAGCAGTCACGTTAAACTTGTAGAACCGCGAGAAGGTACATTGAGAAGACCAGGTAGCAGCTTCGCAGACATCTGCCAAGGAAACTCCCCGTAAAGCGGCCCAAGACGAAGACAAGGCTCTAGTGGAGTGACAAGGAACAACCACTGGTAAGGGTTGATGAGATTTATTATTCACCAACTTTATAGCCTCGACAATCCAGCGTGATAGTCTCTGTTTGGACAAAGGTGCACCTTTGCGTACCTCACCATAACAGACAAACATCTGATCCATCTGTCTGAAAGAAGCAGTAGACTTAACACAGTACTTTAAAGCTTGTACAGGACATTATAGAAGACACAGAAGATGATACCTCCCCCCATCTGTATCTGAGTGATTGAAATAAGATTGAAAAGCAGCCAGATGAATAGACTGATTCACAAATTGCGGTAACAAAACTTTAGGGAGAAAGGCTGGATTATGCAGACGAATGACCCCAGAATCCTCTGGTAACCAGCATAAACACAATTCACTCACTGACAAGGCATGAAGTTCACCAACACGTTAAGGGGAAGCAACGGCCAAAATAATATAATAATAAAATAACAAAAAATACACTTTTAAGGACAACCACTTAATTTCTGCAACAGCCAATCGCTCAAATGGTGGTGTACAAAGGAACTCTAGAAGCTGTAAGTCCCACACAGGAAAAGGAGTAGAATGAACAGGCTTTAAACGCCTTACTCCCTTCAGAAAACTACAAACAAGGTTATGAGACCCCAGGGAAGCACCAGCAACCGGGCCGTGATAAGCAGATATGGCAGCAACATAAACTTTTAAAGCGGGGCTCAGTAACTTCGGGATTTCTTTGCTGTATTCTCGCTTTTTGCTCGCAGGTTTCTCTCTAGAGCTCCCCCCACAGCTTCAGAATAGATATTTGACAACACTGTTGTAAAAACTCGTTGGCTATTCTCAGACACCAGAGGCTAGCAGATCAACGACATCAAAGCAGATGGGATATTCTTTAAAACGTCTTCTTCATTCGGGTTCGAACAGCGTGAGGGAGCGCAATAATGACGGCATTTTAGCAGATTTCTTTTGGCCGTAAAGCAATTGTTTACATCGCGAGACCTGATATCACGCGAGACTTCCTGATGCGGCGGCCGGCGGCCCCAAAGTTGCAAGTGCGTATTTTCCGCTCACGGGCACCAGGGGGGTGCGAAACGACCACCATTCAACCCGAAATAAGTAATATAACCATTCCAATGACTCCAAAGCTGTTCAGTTAAGGTAAAAAAAGTTACTTAGTTCACCTTTAAAGTGGAGCCTGCCCTGTTATCATCTAATAGATGCTGTAAGAAACTCAATACTGTCGGCACAGTACAGTGAACTGGGTCAATTCCTTGATAATAAGAAAATATCCTCCAACGAGCAGCATAAAGTTGTCATGTTGAACTTCAACTCCAGGACGTTGATATGTTCTAAGGCCTCCCTGGGTGACCAGTGACCACCAATTCCCCTTTGGTTCCAAGTTGCCCCCCATCCTGTTAGTGAAGCATCAGTCGTGATTTCACTTTAGTGGCACTCCGGCTCTCAGATATGTTACCCTTTGACAGGGTTTCAGTGCACGGACACAGGCAGGCGATGTCTCGCTAAATCTAGCCCAAAGCTGTTGCTCCACCTCTGAAGAGGCCTGAGGTGAAGCAAGCCTAAGGGGATCACGGATGTGGGGGCAGCTAACATCCACATTAGTTGTAGAAGGACACCATATGGAAGTTTTGTCACCCTGACCAAATATTGTCTTTCCTCGCGTAAGACAATGTGGCAGACATTGAGATTAAATTGAGTGTTTTTCCTATGAAGGTTATGGTTTGTTTTGGGAACAGATGACTCCTTGTGTCGTTCACAGTAAAGCCCAACCTCTGGATATGCTCCAGCACAATCTTGGTGTTGTGTAGCTCATGTCGTCTTGTTGGGGCACAAAGCAGATAATCATCTAAGTAGGGCGGAATCCTCATGCCCTTGGACCAAAGAGGAGACAGGGCCGCACTCATGCATCTTGTAAAAATACGAGGGGCCAGAGATAGACGGAATGGTAGGACTCTGAACTGATCGGCTTGATTCAGAAACTCTGCCTTAAGGACCTGTGGCATCCTAAAAGGTGGTGCCCAAGGAACCTGTGTGGCTTCTGACAACTTCATTATCTTCTCCAATACCTCAGAAACATTGGGGCCAAATAGATGTCCTGGTACATTTGACAGTTCTCTCAGTGTCTTCTTACAATCTTCAGGTAACCTTGCCTGAGCAAGCCATACCTTTTGCCGGGCTGTTAGAAGAGTCACTGAAAGTGTCCCATGTTCCTGAGTCACATGACCCATATTCAACAGAACCATCTGTAAGAACTGAGATGTAGAAGCGTCAACGCTCGCTGACTTTAATGTATTATTGTAGGCAAGAAGCAGCTGGCAGATAGTATTCTCTGCTCGAGTTATATAGGCTACCGGCTTGTATGCCTTCTTCAAGAAAGTCTCAGTACGTCCACATTGTGCACTCGGCCAGCGTACATCGCCTCTTAGAGCCTCATCTGGTGATACCACTCATGCTGCTACCGGTTGTTAAATTTTCAGTCTTACCCTGATGGAGTCATCCTCAGCCATTGAGGATTAAGTCTTTATGTCTTTAAGTCTTTGACCTCCTTAGGCACATTGGGACTTGTTAGTGCACTGGAGAATTCTGTCACAAAATCCTGACACGGTGGCATTGTGAACACATTACTATCAGCAGCTTGTCTGAAGAACACATTGGTTTGAATCAAGCGTGCCGCACAAGCCCTGAAGAGTGAAGCCAAAGCGTCTTGATCGCCCCCCCGGTGACTGGTCCTAGTATACAGTGGGTACGGAAAGTATTCAGACCCCCTTACATTTTTCACTCTGTTATTTGCTAAAATCATTTAAGATTTTTTTTAAATCATTTTTTTCCCTCATTATTGTACACACAGCACCCCATATTGACAGAAAAACACAGAATTGTTGACATTTTTGCACATTTATTAAAAAAGAAAAACTGAAATATCACATGGTCCTAAGTATTCAGACCCTTTGCTCAGTATTTAGTAGAAGCACGCTTTTGATCTAATACAGCCATGAGTCTTTTTGGGAAAGATGCAGCAAGTTTTTCACACCTGGATTTGGGTATCCTCTGCCATTCCTCCTTGCAGATCCTCTCCAGTTCTGTCAGGTTGGATGGTAAACATTGGTGGACAGCCATTTTCAGGTCTCTCCAGAGATGCTCAATTGGGTTTAAGTCAGGGCTCTGGCTGGGCCATTCAAGACCAGTCACGGAGTTGTTGTGAAGCCACTCCTTCGTTATTTTAGCTGTGTGCTTAGGGTCATTGTCTTGTTGGAAGGTGAACCTTCGGCCCAGTCTGAGGTCCAGAGCACTCTGGAGAAGGTTTTCGTCCAGGATATCCCTGTACTTGGCCGCATTCATCTTTCCCTCGATTGCAACCAGTCGCCCTGTCCCTGCAGCTGAAAAACACCCCCACAGCATGATGCTGCCACCACCATGCTTCACTGTTGAGACTGTATTGGACAGGTGATGGACAGGTGATGAGCAGTGCCTGGTTTTCTCCACACATACCGCTTAGAATTAAGGCCAAAAAGTTCTATCTTGGTCTCATCAGACCAGAGAATCTTATTTATCACCATCTTGGAGTCCTTCAGGTGTGCTTTCATGTGTCTTGCACTGAGGAGAGGCTTCCGTCGGGCCACTCTGCCATAAAGTCCCGACTGGTGGATGGCTGCAGTGATGGTTGACTTACTACAACTTTCTCCCATCTCCCGACTGCATCTCTGGAGCTCAGCCACAGTGATCTTTGGGTTCTTCTTTACCTCTCTCACCAAGGCTCTTCTCCCCCGATAGCTCAGTTTGGCCGGACGGCCAGCTCTAGGAAGGGTTCTGGTCGTCCCAAACGTCTTCCATTTCTGCTGCACTTAGGAACCTTAAGTGCAGCAGAATTTTTTTTGTAACCTTGGCCAGATCTGTGCCTTGCCACAATTCTGTCTCTGAGCTCTTCAGGCAGTTCCTTTGACCTCATGATTCTCATTTGCTCTGACATGCACTGTGAGCTGTAAGGTCTTATATAGACAGGTGTGTGGCTTTTCTAATCAAGTCCAATCAGTATAATCAAACACAGCTGGACTCAAATGAAGGTGTAGAACCATCTCAAGGATGATCAGAAGAAATGGACAGCACCTGAGTTAAATATATGAGTGTCACAGCAAAGGGTCTGAATACTTAGGACCATGTGATATTTCAGTTTTTCTTTTTTAATAAATGTGCAAAAATGTCAACAATTCTGTGTTTTTCTGTCAATGTGGGGTGCTGTGTGTACAATAATGAGGATTTTTTTTTTTAATGATTTTAGCAAATGGCTGCAATTTAACAAAGAGTGAAAAATTTAAGGGGGTCTGAATACTTTCCGTACCCACTGTAGGTCATAAACCCCGCCTCCCTGTGTTATTCAACGGGACGTGAAACCAACTAAACAATTAAATTAGTGTTACGTTCACCTAATATACTTGGCATCTAGAGGTTATGGAACGTAACATAGACAAAAATAAAAATAGAAATAATTGAATAGAAAGTTGTTACTTGCACTCTATTGAGGAGATGTAATGTGATGAATTAGAAAACAGGCAGAGACCAAACTGGATTTGTACTTGCTTTTAGTAATGTCACAAAACACCCAATAACACAAACCGTGAATCAAATATACGTCCAAACAATCTATTTACAAATTATATACAACATAAACGATAAACGATTACAAAGCAAGGGACAAGAGCGGTGCTAAAGAAAAGAAAGAAATAAAACAAACACATTAACTAAACCCCAGGACAAACACTAAACTCAAGTAAAGAAACAGGGGAAAATAATCTTCAGCGTAAAATGCCGCTACCTACCCTACCTAATAAACATAAATACATAGATTGGCACCCGCTCATAAACTAGTGTGTTAAATAGTTTTTACTCTGCGTGTTGTGAAATGTAAATAACGTGATGTACTAACCTGGTCCCATCGCTATGCATCGATGAAAGACTTAACAAGCTCAGAGAAAATCAAGAGTCGGATCACAGCATAAACGCACTAAAACAGCATTATGAAGAGCTCAACAGAGTAAACTTTAACACACCAAAACTAAGCAATAACAAGCAAGAACAAATAACCACGAGAGAGCAAAACAAAGAAGCAACGAAACCGCTCTCCCGCACTGGCGTCATTTCCGGATCTTTATACGCGCCCCCCAGTCTCTGATTGGTTCTCGGGCTGTCGGGTGAACTCGATGAGTGACAGGAACACCATCCAATCACTGGTCCTGTGAGAAAGAATAGCGGAAAGAGAGAGAGAAAACAAAACAACCCTCCCAAACCATATAGGACGTAACAATTAGAAATTTCAAATATCTTTTTTACAAAGGTGGTTTCTGTCATTTGCTGTTGTTTTTATCACGCTGATGTAAGTTCAAGTGTCTGTTTTTAAAATAAGTTTGTTTTTAGTTACGTGATTCTATAAAAACAGTGGTTTAACGTCATGATTGACAGCTGTGATTGACAGGTTCTCTGAGCTAAGTAGTCACTGAAGCACCAACAGACTTTTTTTTCGGGACCTTCGGAGGACTGAGGAGATTGTATTCACTTTATTTTAACAAGCCTCTTGTCGTACTGCAATCAACAGACATCAAAATTGGAGCAGAACGGAGGAACGGAGCAGACACTTAAAAAAAGTGCAGGGAGAGTGCATTCTGTGAGAGTGAGGGCGGGGCGTTGATTTCGCGGCTTTACTTCCTGCTCACTACTGCGCAGGTCTGGTCCTGAGATCGCTACTGCGCAGACTCAAGTCCCAAGATGTCAGCGCCATATCGGGACACTGGCGGCTTCAGTTCTACCCAATGGAAGAGAGCGAAGGGGCGTTGTCCATCTTTTTTTACAGTCTATGGTTTGAATGGGCTGGACAGGTGATTTGTCAAGACCCAAACGAGCCACCGCCATTTGCAGAACAGATAAAACATCATCTGGAGAAGATGGGCCTGCGCCCGATGAATGTACAGACCCACCGCTTGAACCACCGGTAGCAGATGGGTTAGAAAAAAAATTCCACCAATTCTTCATCAAGAAAATGAGTGAGTGTTGAGAGAGTGTTAAAATCTATAGCATGTGGGGGTTGGAAATCACTCTCATGCACTGGTGTGTTCTCAGTATGTGGAGCCGACACTGGGGGTTGTAGAGACTGAAGAAGATGTTTCATCTCCATCTTTTCTGAAGAGAGAGAAGCTACAGTCTTCGATAACAAATGTTCTGAAGTGTCTTTCTGTGGTACAGATTTCTTCTTGCTCGGCAACCGTGGACGCTTTGTCTTCTGTTAAATTCTTTGCGGCTGTTGTGCGAGGCTAACAGGCTAACAGGCGAGTTAATGTCTGTCTCTCTGACATCGGTAGCATACTACAATGCAAACACGGATCAGTCAGAGCCTCCTTCAGATGTTGAGCACCTAAATGGGCATCGATCGTGTCTGTCGTCGGGAAGCGTATTCGGACACAATTTGCAATTTAAAACAGAGATGAGAGAGCTATGATCCATGACTCCGTCAATAACACATCCTCGGTTAGCAGCATAGGCACTTAAAACTGTAATAACACCCAATCAGCAGATCGATAACATCTTTGGATAGAACCGAAAACACTATAACGTGAAACACTTTCACGCGTGAAGTCAAATCTGCCTTCAGATAGAACCGCGTGGCATATAACAACTAGCACAACAGTGAGTACAATGAATCTAAGATATGTTCCCTATCGTCCAGTCACTACGACGTACGTCGTGGTGAACGACGAATAGGAATCTCACTAGAGAGGCCAATCTACTTCGAGTGAAACTAAAACAAGCCAATACACATTGGCGTGCAATCATTTGCAACAGCTGCGCAGCCTCGCAGTGCGGGTATTTAACGAGCAGCTGGTGCGATTGCACTTCAGTTATTTGCTTCGGAGCCAAGCACTTCGATGCGTCTATACAGAGTGAACTTCAAAGAACGTGCTTTTCTGGACCTCTCCTTCCCAGTGCGGGTGTTACAACACAGCAGCACGAGCAGTCTTCTTTTCTCTTTTCTCTTCTCTTTTTCTCTGAACTTTTTTGTTTTGGTTTTGAGCAAACAAAACTACTTCATTGTACCCAAGAAAGGTGGTGGGTTACGACCGATCTTGGACCGGCGAGTTTTGAATCGGAGCCTTCACAAGCTACTGTTCAAAATTCTCACGCAGAAACGCATTTTCGAATGCATCCGTCCCCAAGATTGGTTTGCAGCGATCGACCTGAAGGACGTGTATTTTCATATCTCGATTCTTCCTCGACACAGGCTGTTTCTGCACTTTGCGTTCCAGGGTCGAGCATATCAGTACAAGGTCTGCCCTTCGGGCTGGCCCTGTCTCCCCGTGTCATCACGAAAGTTACGGAGGGGGCCCTTGTTCCCATGAGAGAACAGGACGTTCGCATTCTCAACTATCTCGACGACTGGCACACTCTCGAGATCAGTTATGCGAACACAGGGACCTCGTACTCAGGCACCTCAGCCCACTAGCACACTCTCGAGATCAGTTATGCGAACACAGGGACCTCGTACTCAGGCACCTCAGCCAGCTGGGCCTTCAGGTCAACTGGGAAAAGAGCAAACTCTCCCCTGTGCAGAGGATCTCTTTTCTCGGTATGGAGTTGGATTCGGTCGCACAAACAGTGCGCCTCACAGAGCAACGCACTCAGTCGGTGCTGAACTGCTTGAACACGTTCAAAGGCAGGACGGCGGTCCCACCGAAATTCTTTCAGAGGCTCCTGGGGCATATGGCAGCGGCAGCAGCGGTAACTCCGCTCGGGCTGCTCCATATGAGACCGCTTCAAAACTGGCTTCACGGCCGAGTCCCGAGATGGGCGTGGCATCATGGCACTCACCGGGTGACAATCACACCGGCGTGCCGCCAGACCTTCAGCCCGTGGTCAGACCCCTTGTTCCTTCGGGCAGGAGTCCCCTTGGAACAGGTGTCCAGGCATGCTGTGGTATTCACAGATGCCTCTGCCACAGGCTGGGGTACCACGTACAACGGGCATGCAGTGTCAGGGGTGTGGACGGGCCCCCAACTGCATTGGCACATCAACTGCCTCGAGTTGCTAGCAGTACGTCTCGCTTTGAGCCGCTTAAAGAGGCCGCTACAGGGCAGAGACGTGCTGGTCCGTACAGACAACACTGCGACCGTTGCGTACATCAACCGTCAAGGTGGTGTACGCTCCTGTCGCATGTTGCAACTCGCCCGCCATCTCCTCCTCTGGAGTCAGAAGCATCTGAGGTCGCTTCGAGCCATGTATGTCCCCGGTGTGCTCAACCGTGTGGCTGACGAGCTGTCACGAGCTGTGCTCCCGGGAGAATGGCAACTCCACCCTGTGACGGGGCGCTTAGCTACCGTCACGGCAGTGATGCGCTACCTATTACAGTTCACAAAGACTGAGTGCAAATGTTGCTTGTATTTGTTTGTCAAGCGTGTTAATGTGTTTTGTTAATCCTTATATTGTTTCAAATCAGCGGTAACCTAGCTTTTTATCAAAACTCCTACAGTAATCCCGTAGTTTCGTGTGCACACTTATAATATCTATTACTACGGTGATTTATATGCTATAGCTACTGTCATCAATACATATCTTACTGTTTAATATCATGTTATTTATCGCGCAATCATGATTAGTTTCAATAACCACGTAACACATGTTTTCGTTAATTATGTATCTGTTTATTTAGTTTAAAAGGAACATAGCTTTGACATACCATCTTTGTGTCTTACTGGCGTCTCCGGTTTGTTTGGGTAAAGGAGCGTGAGATGAGAGGACATAAGTCTGTGTGATGCTCTATGTATAGTGGCTTGTGTAAAGGTCAATTTCAAAGCAGCTGCAAAATTTAGATTTTTTTTTGTTTTGACTCTCATGTCAATTTATTTTCTTTATTAAACAGTTTTTTTTTTTCTTTCCCTTTTTTTTTTTCCTTTGTAAATTTGTATTGCCTTTCTTTGGCCTTAATTGGGGTAAATAAAAAGATCCCATCTGTTCAAACTCATCCAACTTCTCCTGAGTGTTTACATCTGCTCACGACGACTCAGCCACATTTACCCTCAACATTTGGTGGCAGCGGTTTCCGGGTAAACAGTGTCCGAGCAGCACTCAGTGAGTCAAGATGGACAATCAAGGCAGAGGTACGGCACCCCCTAGAGATGGTTCAACTATGGGTACCAGGCCCAAATCCACAGAGTCATTCAAGCATCCCACTCCTGTGGTCGAAGACAGGACAGATCGCTTGGAGAGGATTGTGAGAACGATGGTGGAGTCTCAGCGGCATCAGCAGGACCAGATAGAGGCAGAGGCGCTCCGGCAAGAGCGGAGATGGAAAGGTATGGAGCACCAATTCAAGCAACTACAGCAACTGGTGAGAGGCGATCCAGCATCAACGCAGGCAACGAGGCAGCCACTCGCCGGAATGCAGCAGATGGATCTGCCCAGCTCCCGCCCTTCGACAGCCTTTGATCCACTCAACATGCCTTTTCTGGATTTACCAACTCCTCAGCCACATCCAGATCAGCACCCAGCACCAGGGATGCAGAGCTCTCTCAACTCCACCGCCCTTGGCCTTGCCGCTCCTCTAAACCTCCAGCGGGGGTGGAAACCCCCTAGGATGTCCTCGTATGAAGAGGACGAAGATATTGAACATTATTTAACCACTTTCGAAAGGCTCGCAGCAGCAAGTCAGTGGCCCCATGAGACTTGGGCATTGTATCTTGTGCCCTTGTTAAATGGTAAGGCCAGATCTGCCTATGTAGCCATGTGTGTTGAAGATAGTCAGGATTACATGAAAGTGAAGCAAGCCATTCTCAACAAGTTCAACATCAGCGCCGAGACTTACCGCCAGCGTTTCCGTTCCAAGTCCATTAAGGAGGGTGAGACGGCGAAAGAACTTCAAGCCCGGCTAAAGGACCTGATGGAGAAGTGGCTAGTTCCAGAGACACGGACCAGGGACCAGGTGTGCGACCAAATCGTGCTGGAGCAGTTCCTGGGCATGCTGTACCCTGAGCTTCAGGTGTGGGTGAGAGAACGCACCCCAGATTCATCGGTGCAAGCAGCAGATCTGGTGGAGACTTTCATGGCTGCCAGACAATCCAGAAGAGGCTATCACCTGGGTCCACAACAGCAGGACTGGAGAAGACCCTACCAAGCAGCCCAGAAAGAGCCAGAGAAGACAGCCTCTGGTAGGTCTGCGGGTGGTAACAGTCGAGTGTTTAGGCCCTCTAACAGCCCCAATAGCCCCAGTGTTAGCCCCACTCCAGCTGGAACACCTAGAGTACCTATATGTCACGGTTGTGGTCAGCAAGGTCACATTAGGCCCAATTGCACACTGAAGAAAGTGTCTGATTCCAGACTATGTTAACTACCTGGACCTAGTAAGCACTTACCTTGTGTGTCTTCTGATGTTACTGTCCCTGTGAAGATAAGTGGAAAGATAGTTCAGGCTTTAGTTGACTCAGGAAGTAGTCAGTCTTTCGTTCTTCAATCTTGTTTGAGGTCGGATTTCCAGCCTGTGGGCAAAGTGAGGGTCCGCTGCATTCATGGCGATGAGTCTGAGCACCAGACCAGCGAGATTCTCATAGATATTAATGGCCAAAAATACTTGTTGACCGTAGGGATTTTGGATAAATGCCCTTACCCAGTGATTTTAGGCCAGGATGTGCCAGTTCTTACAGAACTATTGCAAAGTGTTAACACAGTCAGTGCTTATGTTACAACTAGAGCACAGGCCAAGGATAAACTAGATTCCAGTGTTTGGTCTGAGTTACCATTTGAGGGTTGTCCTGGTGGCAAACCTAAAAAGTCCAAGGCAGAGAGGCGTAGAGCAAAGGTGGCAGGTACAGCTGTGCAGGAAAGTCTATCCTTCCCACAACTAGAGGACATTGAAGTCTTTGAAGACTTCAAGAAGCTTCAAAAGGAAGACCCCACACTTAGCTCTTGCTTTTCTTCTGTTAAGACCGATGATGAGGCTAGAGAAGCCGTGAGGGAAGGTGACATGTGTTTTGTTATCAATAATGAGAAACTGTATCGAGTGAGTGCAGACACAGAGCAGTTAGTTGTTCCTGAAACTCTTAGAACCAAAGTGTTACACCTAGGTCACAGCATTCCGTGGTCAGGACATCTAGGCAGGGAGAAGACTGAGAAGAGAATCCTGCAAAGATTTTATTGGCCAGGTTTCAACAAGGACATAGCAGAGTACACTAGGTCATGTCCAGAGTGCCAGTTGTCTGCTCGTTCCAAAAGGGGTTTAAAAGCTCCCCTCATCAGTCTCCCAATTATTGACACACCTTTTAGTCGCATTGCTATGGATGTAGTTGGTCCCTTAGAGAGGAGTAGGGCAGGACACCGCTATATCTTAGTAATTTGTGATTACGCAACACGTTACCCAGAAGCATTCCCCCTCAGAAATACTAAGGCAAGGCAAGTGGCCAATAGTTTAATTCAACTTTTCTCCCGTGTGGGTGTCCCCAAAGAAATCTTAACCGATCAGGGAAGTAATTTCACCAGCAAGGCATTGAGACAGGTGTACTCCCTGTTAGGGATCCGGGGCATTAAAACCACACCCTACCACCCGCAGACCGACGGTATGGTTGAGAGATTCAATCAGACCCTGAAGTCGATGCTGCGGAAGTTCGTGTCTGAGTCAGGAGCTGACTGGGACCAGTGGCTTCCTTACCTATTGTTTGCCTACAGAGAAGTACCGCAGGCATCCACCGGGTTCTCTCCCTTCGAACTCTTGTTCGGACGGGAAGTGAGAGGCCCACTTGACATCCTCCGAGAGAGTTGGGAGGGGGACACTCCTCACCAGCCAACCAACATTGTGAGTTATGTCCTGAAGATGCGGGAAAAGTTGGACCAGCTGAGCTCCATGGCCCACCAACACCTAGCCCAGGCTCAAACGAGGCAGAAAACGTGGTATGACCGAACAGCACGCAGTCGTACCTTTATGTCCGGACAGAAAGTACTGCTACTGTTGCCATCATCAGAAAGTAGTTTGCTGGCGAAGTGGCAAGGCCCTTTCAAGGTACTTCGCAAGGTTGGCGAGGTTACCTACGAAATCTCAATGCCAGACAGACGTCGCTCCAAACAGATCTTCCACGTGAACCACCTAAAACAATGGGTTGACCGACCATCTTCTATCCAAGACCAGCTGTGGGCGCGGACCGTGGAAGAGGAAGAAGAGCCGATGGAGCAGTACTTTCCTACTGCGGGCGGAGAGTCAACCTACCCCTCTGTTACCCATTTGACAACTGAACAGCAGGATGACCTGCTGAAAATCATCCCGAAAGGCCTGTTCCGAGACCAGCCGGGGCGAACTGACGTCATCACCCACGACATCCGGCTGACTTCTCCAGGCCCTATCCGGCAGACCACCACCAGGGTTCCAGCGCGACTGATCCCCGCGCTGAAGCAGGAGGTGTTGGCGATGCTGGAAATGGGGGTGATTGAGACGTCACACAGTGAGTGGTGCAGTCCTGTGGTCCTGGTGCCAAAAAAGGACGGGGGGCTTCGCTTCTGTGTCGACTTTTCGAAACTGAATACCATCTCAGCTTTTGACCCATATCCCATGCCCCGTGTGGACGAGCTGGTGGAGCGCCTGGGAAAGGCTGAGTTCCTCAGCACCTTAGACTTGTGTAAGGGGTACTGGCAAGTGCCACTCAACCCCCAAGCACGGGAACTGACCGCCTTCAAAGCTCCATCTGGCTTGTTCCAGTTTAGGGTCATGCCCTTTGGCCTTCATGGCGCAGCAGCAACATTCCAGCGTCTCATGGATGAGGTGCTGAGGGGGGCTGAGGACCACGCCGCGGCTTATATCGATGATGTTATTATTCACAGTTCATCATGGGAAGAACATCTTCAACACCTCAGTGATGTCTTCCGTAGGATTCGGCAGGCCGGGCTGGTAGTAAATGCCAGCAAATGCCAGCTAGCCCGGTCTGAAGTGTGTTACCTGGGATATGTCCTGGGTTGCGGCACCATACGTCCTCAGGTCAGCAAGGTGGACGCCATCCGCAGCTCCCAGCCGCCTTCAACCAAGAAGGGGGTGAGATCTTTTCTGGGGTTGGTCGGATGGTACCGGAGGTTCATCCCCAACTTTTCAAGCCGAGCAGCTCCCCTGTCAGACCTCACTCGCAAGACCAGCCCCAATAAGGTCGTCTGGACTTTTGAGTGTGAGGCAGCTTTCCACGACCTCAAGGAGAGCATGTGCCACGAACCGGTGTTGCAGAGTCCTGACTTTTCCTTACCTTTCACGGTGCAAACCGACGCTTCGGGCATCGGCCTGGGAGCAGTGTTGTTGCAGGGTGAGGGGGAGGACAAAAGACCTATACAGTTTGTGAGCCGCAAACTGTTCCCTCGCGAGACTCGGTACTCCACCATCGAAAAGGAGTGTCTTGCCATCAAGTGGGCTCTGGACACTTTAAAATATTACCTTGTTGGCAAAGAGTTTGTCTTGGAGACAGACCACAGGCCCTTGCAATGGCTACATCGCATGCGTGACTTTAATTCCAGAATCACCCGATGGCACCTATCCTTGCAGCCATACAGGTTTACTGTGAGGTATAGGGCGGGAAAGGACAATGTCATTGCGGACTTTCTTTCACGTCATGAGCTGGACCTGGACGTTCTCTCTTAAGGGGGGGTGTGTGTGACGGGGCGCTTAGCTACCGTCACGGCAGCGATGCGCTACCTATTACAGTTCACAAAGACTGAGTGCAAATGTTGCTTGTATTTGTTTGTCAAGCGTGTTAATGTGTTTTGTTAATCCTTATATTGTTTCAAATCAGCGGTAACCTAGCTTTTTATCAAAACTCCTACAGTAATCCCGTAGTTTCGTGTGCACACTTATAATATCTATTACTACGGTGATTTATATGCTATAGCTACTGTCATCAATACATATCTTACTGTTTAATATCATGTTATTTATCGCGCAATCATGATTAGTTTCAATAACCACGTAACACATGTTTTCGTTAATTATGTATCTGTTTATTTAGTTTAAAAGGAACATAGCTTTGACATACCATCTTTGTGTCTTACTGGCGTCTCCGGTTTGTTTGGGTAAAGGAAATTTTGCCGCAATTGGGGGGTTTAAATGACGCTATGACTTCCGGGTCAATTGCAAGTGAACCGGAGTTTGAGTTATTAATTTTTTGGCTGTTAATATGATTTGTGGCTTTGCCAAATGTTAGCTGGAACCATAGAAATAATATTTTGTAATTTTCTAGTTTTATAGAGTATTTCGGCTGTTTTTAAGCATTTATGGACTATTCACCTGAGCCACCCCTGCATTGTAATATTGTGTTGGTATGTGCCAATTTCAGGGGTACCTTTAGTCCTATAAAGATGAGTAGCTTCATTCTCTGGGGGGGGGGGGGGGGGGGGCGTGAGATGAGAGGACATAAGTCTGTGTGATGCTCTATGTATAGTGGCTTGTGTAAAGGTCAATTTCAAAGCAGCTGCAAAATTTAGATTTTTTTTTGTTTTGACTCTCATGTCAATTTATTTTCTTTATTAAACAGTATTTTTTTTTTCTTTCCCTTTTTTTTTTTCCTTTGTAAATTTGTATTGCCTTTCTTTGGCCTTAATTGGGGTAAATAAAAAGATCCCATCTGTTCAAACTCATCCAACTTCTCCTGAGTGTTTACATCTGCTCACGACGACTCAGCCACATTTACCCTCAACACACCCCCAGGTGGTTCAGCTGATCTGGAGAGAGTTCGGGGAGGCTCAGGTAGACCTGTTTGCCTACTCAGAGAACTCCCACTGCCAGTTGTTTTTCTCCTTGACTGAGGGAACACTCGGCACGGACGCACTGGCACACAGCTCGCCCCGAGGCCTCCACAAATATGCATTTCCCCCAGTGAGCCTACTTGCACAGACCCTGTGCAAAGTCAGGGAGGACGAGGAGCAGGTCCTTCTGGTGGCTCCCTATTGGCCCACCCGGACTTGGTTCCCAGAACTCATGCTCCTCGTGACAGTCCCTCCCTGGCCCATTCCTCTGAGGAAGGATCGTCTGACTCAGAGACGGGGCACCCTATGGCACCCGCGTCCGGGCCTCTGGAAACTCCATGTCTGGTCCCTGGACGGGACATGGAGGTTCTAGGTGACTTACCCCCAGAGGTACTTAACACCATCACTTCTGCGTGAGCGTCGTCTGTGAGACGTGCGTACGCCTTGAAGTGGAACCTGTTCGTCGAGTGGTGTTCCTTTCACACAGAGGACCCCCGAAGATGTTCGATAGGGTCAGTGCTTTCCTTCTTGCAGCAAGGGTTGGAGCGAAGGCTGTCTCCCTCCACCCTTAAAGTACATGCTGCCGCTATTTCAGCATATCATGGCCACATAAATGGCAAAACAGTTGGAAAGCACGACCTGGTCGTCATGTTCCTTAGGGGGGCGAGACATTTAAATCCTCCTCGTCCCCCTCCATACCCTCTTGGGACCTTTCTCTGGTGCTTCGAGCACTTCAGGATGCTCCCTTTGAGCCCTTGCAGTCAGCAAACTTAAAGCTTCTCTCCTTGAAGTCTTTGCTGCTGATTGCACTGACCTCGATCAAGAGGGTAGGGGACCTGCAAGCATTTTCGGTTGACGAATCGTGCCTAGAGTTCGGGCCGGGTGACAACCATGTTGTATTGAGACCCAGGCCTGGCTATGTGCCCAAGGTTCCTACCACTCCTTTTAGAGATCAGGTAGTGAACCTGCAAGCGGTGCCCCTGGAGGAGGCAGATCCAGCCCTGGCTTTGCTCTGTCCCGTTCTCGTACATGGACAGAACTCAAAGCGTCAGGACCTCAGACCAGCTCTCTGTCTGTTACGGAGGCCAGCAGAAGGGAAAGGCTGTCTCCAAGCAGAGGATGGCCCACTGGATAGTGGATGCCACCGCCTTGGCTTACCAAGCTCAAGGCATGCCCTGCCCGCTCAGGTTGCATGCACACTCCACAAGAGGCGTTGCATCCTCATGGGCGCTGGCACGTGGCTCCTCGCTAACAGATATCTGTAGAGCTGTGGGCTGGGTGACACCTAACACGTTCGCTAGATACTATAGCCTACGTGTAGAGCCCGTGTCCTCCCGTGTTCTCACCCTAAACGGGTAGAAGCACTGAGAGTACCGGCTCTGTCGGCTTGCTGCACCCTACTGTGCATCCTTATTGCTCCAGAGTCAAACCTGTTGAGTCCTCCAACACCCTCAGCACGGACATGGCGGAGCGTCCGGTGCCAGGCCTTTATCCGCTGAATCCTTGAGAACCGGGTCTAGGCTGGGTCCCACATGGTTGACCCTACGGGGATCCCATGTGTGTATATTCTCCATGGTTGCTCCTAAACGGAAGCCCGTGTCTTTCCCTTGGGATAAGTCACCCACTATTCATATGCAGTACAACCCTCGGGTTAGTCCATATGTATATTGTCCATAAGTCTCCTTAAGAATGTGGCTCCCACAGCGTTCCCCTCCCTCAGATCGGGCACGCTTCCCAGTGTTATCCAATAATCTCACTGTATGGGTTATCACGAAACAACAGCGACGGATACTCTCGGTGTAAGCCCTCTCCTATCGTCCTTCCAGGCAAGAAGGTGTGGAGGCTTACACAGGGCGCTGGATGGGGTGCAGCAGCTGTGGCGCTTTGGTAGGGATTCCTATTCGTCGTTCACCACGGCGTACGTCGTAGTGACCGGACGATAGGGAACGTCTCGGTTACATATGGTAACCCTCGTTCCCTAAGGGAGGGAACGGAGACGTACATCCCGTCACCACATCTGTTGCTACCCGCCTGGGCGACCGGCTTTCAGGCTTGGCTCCTCAGCAAAAAACTGAAGTGCAATCGCACCAGCTGCTCGTTAAATACCCGCGCTGCGAGGCTGCACAACTGACCAATCAGTGATCTGCAGTGTTTTCACGTCACATTTTAGTATTGGTACGGTATGCTTGGAACCTCAACAGAGGTGGTACCATTTAAAGCGAGCCGAAGCAAGCCGTACCATGAAGTGGAAAAGCACCACAAAGAGAGCCATACCAAGCCATACCGTACCGTACCATGCAGTGGAAAAGCGCCATAACTGGCGCAGCAATGATCCACTAGTGCTTTGCACTGCCTCTGGCGGTCAGGAGGAATGAAACAGAACTCCCAGGGCGGATGGCCGGACCATCACAGGGACGACTGTTTTATGGTGCGTATTTCTAGACACCTTTAACCTTATTTTGATTATTCTCAGGTAAAGTAAGTCAAATCTGTCCTAAATTATAAGCCTCTGAATTTTCATACTCACAATCCATAAGTCAGAAGACTTCTTCATGGTCTGTTCAGACTTTTGACAGGCAACTTTTGACAGGCGAGCTTCTTAGTTTCAATTAAATATAGTTTTATTATTTACAGGTTAACTAGTTTACATATAAAGTACGGTAACACTTTATTTTACAGTGCCCTTGTTACATATGTTACATGTACTTACCATAGTAATAACAGTAAATTATGCATAATTACATGCAACTAACCCTCAACCAAACCCTAATCCTACCTAACCCTATAGTAAGTACATGTAGTTAATTAATGTTACTCAGTACTTAAATGTATAATTACACTGTAGCAATGACACCTTAAAATAAAGTGTAGCCTAAAGTACTAATATATAAAAAACAAGACAAAACAACATCAAAAGTGAATCGTTTTCAAGCGTTGTCTGTCAGAGGCATCAATGGCATGGCATCTAACACCGGAGAAGCCATTTCTAAGACTCAGCATCTACCTTCATCTTCTCCTTTCAGCCTTTTATAGACCATCTGATTTCTTGAGGTCGTCATCTTTGGAAATCCCCTCATAATTCATCAGTCTTTTATAGAAAATGTATCCAATCTGAAGTCTTGAACTGTCAGACGTTCTGGACATTCCTTTCGGACCTGTCTATATAAAGCCTTTCACTTCTTCGTCCTCCTTCTTCTGACTTTTTCTTCTTTGTTGCATTCTGCGCCTCGTCCTCAACACATTCGACGGTAATGCTTGCATTTTTCTTCTTTCTTTAGCAAAGCTCTACATGTTTTGTTCCTCTATGCTGTTTAATAAATGCTTTCAAGTGTGGTTGATTACAATACAGAAGTGTTCTACAGACAAACAGGTGTCAGGGTTTGGGTAGGTGGAAATTGCTGGGACTCAGGTACAGAGCTGATGGGCTTTTAATGATAATAAAATAAAACAGACAACAAAAACTACCCAGAGGGGGAAAACAAGACAGACTTGACTTGAACAACTAACTAGACTCAGCTCAACTTGACAGAACCACACAGCAGGGAAACACACGGTGTACATAAGACGACGAACCAGCACAGGACTGCAAACACAGGGAGAATAAATAGGGAGCAAACAAGGCAGGTAAGGAGGGAGGACGGGCTAGGATGCCGGGCCGCTATTCCCCTCCGTTGTCGGGAAGCCGCCGCCCCCTCGCGCCTCAAGCCCCGTTCACACCGCCAGCTACACGCAGCGACAAAGCGACATGATCCCATTCATTTCAATGGAGCGCTGGCGACTTCAGGCGACACGAGCGACAGTGACCGTTGGCGACAGAATGTGGGCGTGTCAAGCGACACGAGACGCGCGACAAAAGTTCAGAAATTTCAACTTTATGCAAATGAGAAGCGATTTTCGCGAGCGACAACCAATAGGAAAGAAGACTTTCAGTGGAGTTCAGCTCACGTCACCGTCATGCAGGCAAGAAGAGTTCGAGGGCGATTTCACTGCTTTATATGATTTGACTGTATGGATATAATAAAATGATGCATGGAAAAGAAACTGTCGACATTCTCAGTGAGTTTAATTCACACATTTAGTTCGAGTGTTGTAATTTCATGATGCAAGTTTAGCACTGCTGCAGACAGTTCATTTTACAGTTTCCCCTGCATTATGTGGATTATAGGGATCTCCCAGTCACGTGACCCCTAGCCGAGTGTCAGCCATTTTGACGGAATACTTCAGCGCACCTACATACATGAGAATGCGGATTATCACATGTTTTATGACAGCAAATTGATTAAAATAATATAATAGTATATAATGGGTCACTGTATTAATTATCTTGAGCCTGCTGTAATGTTCCTATAAATATATTTTCTTTCCAACTGTGCATTCTGAATAATAAATAGGCTAAATATATGTATCCACTAAGCTGCAGCAGTCCGCTCGTCTTCCCATTAACAGTTTTTTTTTCTTCTCTTTCTGACATTTCATACCTGTTGGGTTTACATTTTTTAATTAAATTGAGTATAAAAAAAGATTGCTTGTGTGTGCTGGTGTTTATTCCAGTCTTTAAAAATAGTTGAATGAATGCGCGATCGTGCCTGTAACGATGTTAAATAGGCTAATGTTAGGCTATTTAATCAATAATGTACACAGGGTAGAGGAGAATGACAGTCAACTATATTATAGCATTTTGGGCATAAACATGTAAACAGTGAAAAGATTGACATTGAAAAATGACACAGAATGATAAAAATGTAATATTTAATTCAAAAAATAAATGTTCGTGGTTCACACTGATGTTATTCATTTGTTCTCACACACTTCAGCGTCACGGTCACTGGTTTAGACGAACACTGACCATTATCTATTATTAGCACAGCGGCCGTCAGCTAACTCTTCACGTCATGTCATCACAAAAAGAAATATACAAGAGGAAGATAAAGGAATTAGAAATCATAGATCCATATGAAGCACCACAAGTTCTTTTTTTACAGACATTAAATGTGTAGAAAAACTTCCTGACATTGAGTTCGGTGACATACAGCTAAGTTACCTTATTCACTTCCCATCACGCTACACCGGAGCTTCATTAAAAGCATACACAAGCTTAGCAGGCTATCGTTATCACAGCATCGCTCGGGCATGATAGAAGAATAGATGAATATTTCGCGACGAGCTGTATCAGAGCCCGTCTCTGGCTGTATTATAACCAGCGGTTTAGCATTTTCTATTCCGTCAAGATGGCTGCTCTAAATGGCGTGACGTCACGCGGGACATCCCTATAAGGGACAAGAAATGGATTATTTGTCAAATTCGAATGACGTTTTAGTAACTATTGACAGTATGAGTGAGTTTAATTTGTTGATTGATCGATCGTTAATGTAGTTAAATATTTAATGCACTGCACTGCTGTGGTTAATATAACAACACTCTCCCAACAGCATAATATTGATTTTAAATCTTTTAAGACCAATTCCTAGTCAAATTAGAATTATATCTCAGTTTTATATAACACTTGTGATGGTATATGCTCAGACGTGCAGTCTACCAATAACATTAGAGCGACAACACTAGGAACGCCCACAAGCGACTTCACTGTACATAGACTAGCGACATGCAGCGACAAAATCGCTGGCGGTGTGAACGGGGCTTCAGACTCAAGGAGAGAGAGAAAGCGCGTGCGACCGCCGGACACCGCCCCCTTACCTGGACCCGTCCCATCTCTTCACTACCCTTACTTCACAACGAGGACACCAGATCTCCTTTTATGTTAACACTTTATTTCCTCATTTTTGGACATTTCATGTTTATTTAATTTAATAAATGCCTCTCCGAGGCTTGACACCACTTCCTGTGTCTGTCGTTTGCTCCTCCCGCCACAAAAGATATAGAAAAAAACAAATTGCTGAATTTCTCATTCATTCTTTATGCTGTAATACAGTAAAGTAAAAAGATCTTATTCTTATCCAATAATGAAATACTGATTTATGTGAAAAATCATACAAACTCTATAGATAAAAGTTCATGATTTATGCAATGCTCCCTGATGTATTTTATGATTGACACAGTGTGTATGTTGGTTGAAAACCTCATAGTGTTCTGGAAGAATGGCTTGATTGAGTCATGTATAAAGTGTTTTGGTAGTTTTAGTGCATTGTGGATGTGAAAGAACTGTTGTGAAGCTGAAAGTTGGTTAGAAGAACTGTGTGAAGAAGAGTTTTGAAAAAGTGACATAAGTATTGAGAAATGTGTCCTAGTGATTGTAAAAACCTGTAATGTTAGTTAATGCATTAACCAAAATTAATTAATGGGACCTTATTGTAAAGTGTTAACAAACGAACACATTTTTAACAAACATTTATGGAATATAGGAAAATTACAAATGTTGAAAGTATTTTAGTATCATTGAGATGCTAGTTTTTAGTAACATTTTGAATTAATTTCCATTTTAGTTTTTAGTTATTGTGTTGTGCGTTTTTATCATTTTTATTAGTTATATTATATCTTTTATTAATTTTTATTTCAGTTTTAGTTTATTTTATTTTAGTACATCAAGTTAAACTAGAGGAAAATGAGAAACATTGCCTTGGCAATTAGCTGCAAGTTTAAGTTTAAGTTTTAAATTTTTATTTGATTTTAGTTAATGTTTAATTAATTTATACAGAAATTTTTTTTTTGGTTAACTATAACAACCCTGGTAATATGTTTTAAATACAGATTAACAGAATGTAATTATTTTTAATAACAGAGAATTCTAACTGAAACTGAAGAAGGGAGTGTCATCAAATTACACAATATGTGTTTCTTCAACTATTTGGGCAGGTTTATACCTGTGTGAACTTAAAAAACAAAACAAAACGATTTTATCTTACTGTCACATTTCAGAAGTGAGGGGGACAGAAATGTCAGGTGTCATACCAGTTTTTTCTGAACTTTTTCTAACTGACAGGTTGAATTTTTTTCTCATCTCTTGCTTTTAATTGGCTAGGAAATCAAATACACTGTTGAACCAATAATCATTCATTTGTATGCTAGAACATTGGGTCCTGGAGGACCCCGACTGCACATTTTAGATCTCCATAATCAAACTCACCTGATTCAGCTCATCAGTTCGTTATTAAAAGGTGTGTTGGACTTGAAGAGGGGCAGTGCCGCTTCAAGTCCAACACACCTAAACACTCCAAGACCTCAGATGGGATGGATTTTTGCAAAATCAATAAAAAGAGTTTGTTTGGCTGTGTGAACTGTTGTGAACACGTGAGAATTTTGTATGCAATGCTTTGAGAAAATGATGCATATGATTTGTAATTTGTATGAAAATACAGAAAACTTACAATCTGTTCAGGACAATTATAAAGTGTTCAGATCACTGTGTTAGTTCTTTTGAGTGCAGTGATATGAGTTTGGATAAGTGTGCCAAATTGATTGAGAAAGATTGTAAAACACATAGTTTAGATGCAGTGGTAATGTCTCCACAACACATAAAAACCAGGCAAAAATGTATTTTTGCTTTGGTATTTAATTTTTTATTTGGTCTGTTTCCGATTCCAATGGGTTTGTGATTTGAAAACTATCTGCCCCTTTACACCCTTCATAGTTCAAACACATATTAGCTTTTCTCTGTGCATTTAGACATTATATGTAAACCCCACCCTCAACCCCAACCCCCACATACAGTGGGGAGAACAAGTATTTGATACACTGGCAATTTTGTAGGTTTTCCCACTTACAAAGCATGTAGAGGTCTGTTTTTTTATCATATGTACTCTTCAACTGTGAGTGACGTAATCTAAAACAAAAATCCAGAAAATCACATTGTATGATTTAAGTAATTAATTTGCATTTTACTGCATGACATAAGTATTTGATACATCAGAAAAGCAGAACGTAATATTTGGTACAGAAACTTTTGTTTGCAATTACAGAGATCATACGTTTCCTGTACTGCCCTACAAAGGCAAAAGACCTTAAGTCGGTAGAGTGTGGAACTGAGAAAAATGACTTTAAAGATTTTTAGTTGTCCCGCCAAATTAATTATAGGTAGGACACTGGAAATCTGGCAAATAGATGTTTTAGTAATGGAAATTATATACATAAAAAAATCTTGAGCTCAAACTTGACTTTTGACCACTATTTTAAAGTTACTGTACTCTGCCTTTGTATTGTCAGCAAAAAGTGTGAAGTCATGCCAAGGCAAAAGGCAGTAACTTCCACATTATCAATATTTAGTTGCTGAACACCATTAACAAAATCATTATAGTAACACCTGTATAAAATCTAGTGATCATGGCATTTATTTTGTATGATTTACAATTATTTATAGCCACCTACTTATTGCTATCCTGTGCTTTGGTTGCATTCTGATGGCATTATTAATACATTTGACATGACAAAATACCTCCTATTAGTCCAGCGTTGACTCGACCGCGTTTAGGGCGGGGCTGAAGGCGAAGTTTTGGCACTCTGCCAGCTAGTTTGCCGAGCTTTAATTCTTGGTTGTATTCATCTGATACGGAAATGTGTAACGTTTTTCTGTCAACTCTGCATAATCCTTCGCGATCGATATCGCACGTTTGTCGATGGAGCAGACCTGTTCTGACCGCTCTGAGGACATCAGAAGTTAGAGCGACTGATGGCAGCTGTACAAAGTACACAGGCTACACCGTAATTTTAATTTTAATGGACATTAAAACAAAGGCAGATAACCGTACAATCTGGTAGGTAGCATTATTTGATTGAACACTGGCACAGTAACTTCATATTGACGCGCGGCTAAACAAAGGCAGAGCACCGTAACTCAATTTGAGCGTTCCAAAACAAAACCAAAGAGCGGTAACTGATGTTACGGTGTTCTGCCTTGGTTTCTCATGGGCTTTTGGAAGTTACTGTTAAGACAAATCATTATTTTCTCGAAAAAAACCCGGAATTGATTCAAGATACTTATCCACATGATAAAGAAGGTCTTGAATGTGCCAAAAATATAAATAACTCATTTTCGACCAAAAACGAAGTTACGGTCTTTTGCCTTTGCACGGCAGTGTAGTTCTTGACCAGGTTTGCACACACTGCAGCAGGGATTTTGGCCCACTCCTCCATACAGACCTTCTCCAGATCCTTCAGGTTTCTGGGCTGTCGCTGGGCAATACGGACTTTCAGCCCCCTCCAAAGATTTTCTATTGGGTTCAGGTCTGGAGACTGGCTAGGCCACTCCAGGACCTTGAGATGCTTCTTACGGAGCCACTCCTTAGTTGCCCTGGCTGTGTGTTTCGGGTCGTTGTCATGCTGGAAGACCCAGCCACGACCCATCTTCAATGCTCTTACTGAGGGAAGGAGGTTGTTGGCCAAGATCTCGCGATACATGGCCCCATCCATCCAGCCTTTGTCTCATCAGACCACATGACCTTCTCCCATTCCTCCTCTGGATCATCCAGATGGTCATTGGCAAACTTCAGACGGGCCTGGACATGCGCTGGCTTGAGCAGGGGGACCTTGTGTGCGCTGCAGGATTTTAATCCATGATGGCGTAATGTGTTACTAATGGTTTTCTTTGAGACTGTGGTCCCAGCTCTCTTCAGGTCATTGACCAGGTCCTGCCGTGTAGTTCTGGGCTGATCCCTCACCTTCCTCATGATCATTGATGCCCCACGAGGTGAGATCTTGCATGGTGCCCCAGACCGAGGGAGATTGACCGTCATCTTGAACTTCTTCCATTTTCTAATAATTGCGTCAACAGTTGTTGCCTTCTCACCAAGCTGCTTGTCTATTGTCCTGTAGCCCATCCCAGCCTTGTGCAGGTCTACAATTTTATCCCTGATGTCCTTACACAGCTCTCTGGTCTTGGCCATTGTGGAGAGGTTGGAGTCTGTTTGATTGAGTGTGTGGACAGGTGTCTTTTATACTGGTAACGAGTTCAAACAGGTGCAGTTAATACAGTTAATGAGTGGAGAACAGGAGGGCTTCTAAAAGAAAAATTAACAGGTCTGTGAGAGCCAGAATTCTTACTTGTTGGTAGGTGATGAAATACTTATGTCATGCAATAAAATGCAAATGAATTATTTAAGAATCATAAAATGTGATTTTCTGGATTTTTGTTTTAGATTCCGTCTCTCACAGTTGAAGTGTACCTATGTAAAAATGACAGACCTCTACATGCTTTGTAAGTTGGAAAACCTGCAAAATCGGCAGTGTATCAAATACTTGTTATCCCCACTGTACAAGGAAATTACATGGAAAACTTTTTTTGTTTAAGAAAAACTATAGTTGTTAACAACACTGGTAAGATGTTTTGAATTCTGTTATTTCCAGATTATAATTCTTTTAAAAACACTCCCATTTAAAGAGAATTCTAACCGTAACTGAAGAAGGGAGTGGCATCACATTATTTTATGCAAAATTTTTTGAGGTTTTGAGGCTATGTGAATGCTTACAGATGTTTCTTCAACTATTTGGGCAGGTTTGAACATGTGGACTTTTACGAAATAAACTCTCTTGTCTTACTGTTATTCTCAATCGATTTCAAATTTCTCCAAACTCACGACACCGCTGTCAAAACAATTAAGATAACACAAAACCTTCCATGTTTTTTTAACCTTTGTCTAATTGACAGGTTTTATTTTTTCTTATCTCTTGCTTTTAATTACTTGCATAATCAGTAATTTGTAATGACGCACCTAAAGACTCCAAGATCTCAGATGGGATGGATTTTTGTAATATCAATAAAAAGATTTTATTGAACCCCCCCGTGTGAACTGTTGTGAACACCTTTGAGAATTTTGTACACAATGCTTTGAGAAAACTATACATATGATTTGTAATTTGTATGAAATGAATGAAAATTACAAGTGACAAGTGTTCAGATCACCATGTTGATTGTTTTGAGAGCAGTGATCCGATTTGGAGAAGTGTGTCAAATCGATTGAAGAAAACTGTAAAACACACTTTTCACCCTATTTAGATGCAGAGGTAATGTCTCCACAACACAGCAAAACCAGCCAAAAAGGGCTTTTTGCTGAGGTATTTAAGTTTTAATTTAATTTTATATGTTTCTGAATCATTGGGTTTGTGGTTTGAAAACGATCTGCTTCATATAGTTCAAACACATATTAGCTTTTACTTCTATGAATTTAGACATGGTATACACAGTACAGTAACCCTACGGTCCACACCCACCCCAAGGAAATTACATGGAAAACTTTTTCTGTTCTCTGGAGTTCATGTTCATCTCCTCCACCTCCCACGATGATATCTAGACCTTCAGAGTCCTATAAAGAGCCTCTTCTGTCTGATCTGAGAGTCGACGGCTGCTGTGCTGATATTGCTGAAGCCTCACGATTTTACAAGACTATACAAGAACAGTGAGTATATGTTTTAAAGCTAGTTTTTGGTTTTAAAGTTACCAACTTGCGTTTAAAAAAAATAACTGTGGCATAATAATCGACATTTGAGGTATGACTAATTTTTATGAAAAGAACTGTCAAGATTTTCAAAAGATGTTCCCTATTAGTTTTGTAATTAAAAAACATTTTAACCTTAATGTTTGAATGTTCTTTTATAGATGAGACGATCTAAACGCCAGGAAAGGTAATTTTGCTCAGACTCCTATGGTTAAATCTTTGCACTTCATTTTATATATATATCGTACAAGTACCGTATTGCATCACAATTAATATGAGGCGCTGTTTGTAAAGCAGCTCACGCTGAAAATAACAGCAACATTTTGTCACATTTAGCTTCAAACAATGTTTAAAAAACTGGTATGAATTTTTGACGGTCACTTTTTAGCACATTTACAACAATATTTGTCAACTTAGAGATATTTTAAATAGTTAAATCTAAATATTAAATGTTACACCTAAATGTTAAATCTAAATGCTAAATCTAAATCTAAATCTAAATGTTAAATCTAAATCTAAATCTAAATGTTAAATCTAAATATTAAATGTTACACCTAAATGTTAAATCTAAATCTAAATCTAAATGTTAAATCTAAATATTAAATCTAAATCTAAATCTAAATGTTAAATCTAAATGTTAAATCTAAATCTAAATCTAAATCTAAATGTTAAATCTAAATCTAAATCTAAATCTAAATGTTAAATCTAAATCTAAATCTAAATGTTGAATCTAAATGTTTCGAGTGAAAGTAAATATTTAACTAATATGCAAATTCAAAATGCCAGTAACCGGAAGTGCCAAAATAAAAGCTCGAGGAGGTCAGTGTGTGTTTATAGCATGGTTTATAGTGTCAAATAATGAATAAAAAACATCTCATCCGAGGAAATGGACTCTTGGACATGGATTATCGTGATAATAACTACCTAAAATAATAAACACGTTTGGAGAAACTGTATTTGAAGAGTAGGCTAGTGTCACTTTTATGAAAAGTGCGGGACTTATGACCTGTAATTTAGTATTGTAGATACTAAATTGTAGACCTGTAGATTTAATATTTAGATTCAACATTTAGATTTAGATTTAGATTTAACATTTAGATTTAGATTTAATATTTAGATTTAACATTTAGATTTAACATTTAGATTTAACATTTAGATTTAACATTTAGATTTAGATTTTTGTAAATACAAATATTGTTGTAAATGTGCTAAAAAGTGACCGTCAAAAATTCATACCAGTTTTTTAAACATTGTTTGAAGCTAAATGTGACAAAATGTTGCTGTTATTTTCAGCGTGAGCTGCTTTACAAATGGCGCCCCATACAATTAAAGGTATAGAGCTGGTAAGTCCCGCCCCTTCCGCTAACCCCACTGACCTCTAGGTTGAAAAATCGTCAATGCAAGTGAATGTGAGAAAATTATTTTCTGGTCCCGTTTGAATTTTGCCATGAATGTGAACATACAGTGGGTACGGAAAGTATTCATACCCCCGGTAAATATGATCAAAAATGGCTGTAAAAAACGTGTTTTGGAGAAAAACATTTATTTCATAATGTGATTTCCCCCTATTTTGAATTCTTTTACTTCAATGAAAGGTTAGATTTTTGCCAATTTTTTGAATGAAAGATTTATTTTTTTACAGCCATTTTTGATCATATTTACCAGGGGTATGAATACTTTCCGTACCCACTGTTGTCTGTGAATTTTTCATATAATTTTTCGTGTGAAGAATGCTACAATTTAGCGGGTAGAAGTTTGATACGGTTAGACTTTGTGTGAGAGCACTTTGTGGACTACAACTCTTCGCTGCTTTTGATTACATCAGACGGGAATCTGAAGAAAGAACAGCCCATTTTGTTTGAATGGTGACATTTGGGTACAAAACACACAGGCATCTCGATCTGCCTCCATAGATTATCGCAGCATTAGCAACGTGATTTGACAAGTGGAGGGAAAATGTGTTATGGGATGACGTCACATAGGCCAAAGAATCATACAATATACTGTCAAACTCGTAACATGAAAAATTATATTCACAGACAACATATTCATATAATATATAACAGGCATTCATATAATATTTTTAATCTTACAGTTCAAATTACAATCCGGCCTCTAGTTAATAAACGCCAGAGGAGAACTGGCCCCCGACTGAGCCTGGGTTCTCCCAAGGTTTTTTTTTTTCTCCATTGGGTCACCTGATGGAGTTTTAGGACACTATTAGGTCACTTGATGGAGTTTTTCGGTTCCTTGCCACTGTTGCCTTTGGCTTGCTCAGTTGGGGATATTCTGGGGATATCTAATTTGATTTTATCAATAAATTCCACTAGAAACAAACTTTGTTGTATTATTTTAATTTAATACTGTGAAGCTGCTTTGATACAATCTGTATTGTGAAAAGCGCTATACAAATATACTTGACTTGACTTGACTTGACAACATGTTCACATTCATGGCACAATTCAAATTATTATTAATAATTATTTTCTCACATTCACTTGCAATGACGATTTTTCAACCTAGAGGTCCACTTGGGGTTTTACGGATGGGCGGGACTTACCAGCTCTATAGTGGAGGATTTTCTTTTTCCGGGTGGATCATCAAGACTATTGGTCCTCCTAATTGTCAATCATTCTCTGTGATATGTTTACGGCCGTCGTACGTGCTCGTCCCTCGGTCGTGCTCGGTAGTTTTCGCTTTCTGCGCATGCGCACTTTCAGGTGTATATGTGTGGTGAGCTACGGTTTCAGCCATTCATTGAAGCTCACCGTTCTCACCGGGTTTTTTTCAAAATGTCTGAGGGTCGCAAGAGTAAAAGTGTCTACGAATTGTATGACAAGAAGAGAAAGGCCTCTGAAGAAAGAAACAAGACCAGAGTGTTTTTGGGAGAATATTTCACATGCTGGCGTGCGCTAAAAGCACAGGTTGGGCTTCCCACTGATGCCTCAGTCGTGAAGTTTCTACTCGACAGGTAAAGTTTGGCATGCTATTTGGAGAAATCCATTTAAAATCACTGCTAGTAAAAGAGAACTAGGCTCGTGCATGCTCTCTCGTGCACACGTTTAATAGGCGTTCCCTCTCGGGAGCAGGGAGAGTGTTGCGCATGTGCATTTTTTCAAAAAGTGGAGAGGGCGGTTCTTTTCTAAAATTCGGGAAAATCCTCCGCTATACCTTTAACGTCTAAAAACTGGATAATTCTGACAATCACTTTTCTAAAATATATAAAATGGCTGTATAAATTCAGCACTGGTCTGTCTGTCGTTGCAGTGAGGTGAGAATCGAACACTCTCTGAATAAGAACGAGAAGGAGTTTGTCGCCAGAAGGAGAAATGATGTTCTACAAAGCTTGAAGAAACTTCAGATAAACTGCAGTGAGGTAATAGTATACTTTGTTTATATGCCTGGATATTTATAAATGGTGTTGTAGCTGATGAATATCAATTGTTTGCTAAATCAATCTGTGTTTCAGAATGAGGTGCCAAACATTGCATTACTGGGATCTGGAGGAGGAGAAAGAGCCATGCTGGGTTTGCTGGGATCCCTGAATCAACTCAAGAAAACAGGTCTTCTGGACTGTGTGCTTTATCTGAGCGGAGTCTCTGGATCCACCTGGTACAACACACACACACACACACACACACACACACACACACACACACACACACACACACACACACGCATACACACACATACTCACGCACATACACACACACACGCACGCACACACTCACTCACACATACTCGCACGCACGCACGCACGCTTACTCACACACACACACACACACACACACACACACACACACACACACACACACACACACTCCCACTCACTCACTCACGCACATTTAATCACACACACACACCCGCACACTCACTCATGCATGCTCTCTCTCTCTCTCACACACACACACACACACACACACACACACACACACACACACACACACACACACACCGAGATGGGTTGAATGTCATAAATGAGAGCATATGTTGTTCCTCTGAAGGTGCATGGCCTCATTATATCAGGAGCCAGACTGGTCCACCAAACTAAAGACTGTGAAAGACAAGATCGTCCAGAGACTCAACGGTCCTGCAGTCAGCTGGGGAGATGCTTATGACAAAATGAAGAAATATTACAAGGAGAAAGACCTATTCAGCTTGACTGACGTCTGGGCAGTGATGTTCGTTACATATTGTGTGAAAGAGGTCTGTAACTATTCCAATTGCTAACACAATGATGTACAGTGTTGTGCAAGTTACTTCCAAACTGTAATACATTATACATAACTTGTTACTGTTATTTAAAAGTAATTCTTTACCTTACAATATTACTGTCTCAGAATTGTAATGCGTTACATTACTCCTGTATTACTTTTGAGTTACTTTCACCAAAATAACTACAGAAGTAGAACTTAACATTCTAAAATGACTAGGGCTGTAACGATATGCGATATGAAACCGAAATCATGAGAAGGCAGAATCGCGACACACCCCTACCAACTCCCAGAGTTATCCTTCCCGTTCAGGGCTGCGTTTCCCAAAAGCACCGTGAGCCTTATGCCTGGTTCAGATTACACGATTTTTTTGTCTGTTACGATAGTCACTGTGTCAGATTACACGATTTTGACTCCTAAAAATCTTGTCATGTCCTGGACAAGAAACATGTAAGACTACACGTTGTTTTCCGACCAGTCATCGCGAGCCGTCTCACACACTCATTCACTCGCACATATACACACGCTCAATCACATAACCTACACACACACACACACTCACTTTTTCTTTCTCACTCACACACTCACTCTCGCGCGCACACACAGTCACACACACACACTAACTCGCGAACACACTCTCCCTCACTCACTCACTCGCGCGCCGTCGTCGTGGAGGACCGTTAAAAAAAATTAACATGCTAGTCTTTCTGTCGTGATGTCGTGAAGCATCGCAGACGCGACGTAGGTTGTCGCCCTCTATGACACACTATACGAGATGAAAGGATCGAATCTTGCGTCCCGACGCCAGTTGTCGTTTGCGAATCCCCACGACACCCTACGTCAAACGGATCGTGCTAAAATCGGGCTAAAATCGTGTAATCTGAACCAGGCATAAGTAGATCGTAAAACGATTGTACGACTGATCTTATACGGTCTGTAAATTTTTTTTTTTAAATTAAAGAAAGATGTAATATGCTTCAAAGACTGAGAAAAATAGGGATAAAAAAAAAAAAATCTGTCAATGACTTGATGACATGCACGAAAACCAGCCATGTATTGGGCATTTCTTGGTTGGCCATCATTGGTCCCCCCACCTGTTTTATTAAATGTTGTCCTCAGCAGAGCCCTTTTCCTTTTAGCAAGTCCTGCCACTTCTTCCTGACCTCCTTCCCTGATCTTTTAATGCCCCTAGTTGCAGTCAGTTTTCTAGCAAAATCCTCCCAGATTTATTGTTTTTGTTTATTTGTATGACTTCCCTTAAACCTGCTGAAAATCATATGTTTGTATAGCTCCACCTCCTCTAAAATTACCTTAATCTCCTCTTTTAAAAAAAAATATATTTTTTGGTTCAGCCATTTTGCTGGTGTCTCCACTTGTAGGTTTGTGCTTTTATAGATCATTGGCCTCGTGGAAAATGCACATTAGGTGAAAACAGTTAGGTTAAACATTTAAAATGGCAAACGTGTGCTGCAATTACAAGCCTTAATTACAAGGTGACATTTCAGCACTTGACAAACGGACAGCGACTCTTAAGTAGCACTTAAAGCACAGCTGCGAACGATCGTGCTAAGTGCATTTTTGTGAAACGCACGTGAAATGAACACGAACGTTCGTAAAGTCGCTCGCAGAAAATCCTCGTAAGTGCTAAGATCCATCGTTATCTGAAAACGCAGCCCAGATCCAATGCTATCACATCTTTAAATTACTATTAGTATTATTTGAAGTTAACATTATAAAATACGTAGACCTACACCACAAAACTAGTTGAGGATAAATTCTTTAAAATTGGGCAATTCCAGCGTTATGGACAGTCAACACTTGAAATATAAATTCTCAGAAAATGCATTTAATACCAATACATTGAAACGTCTGTTTATATATCCATAGGCTACTCCCTTTATAAAGGAGTCCAGACATTAGAAAAATATCAGTCTACACGTGCGTTTTATATTTAATATGAGGGAAATAGACATGCATGCGTGACACAAAAAAAATCTTGACCTTTTAGGTAGCAAAATATTTTTTAGTAATTCTGGGAAATACACTAAGCAAACCAAAAGTAATACTACCCACCGGATGAAGAAGGGTTGGCTCTCCACAGAACATAATATATTCATTTTATTTTATTTTTCGTGTTCGCATTTAGGAAAAAACAATGTTACGGACAGGACAGTTCTCAGTTACGGACGTGAGCGCTCTGAAAGCGGCAATAATTGAATTTATTGAATAATTTATTATTTAATAAATAAGAAGTAAATATAGTAGATGAGATAATCAGGACACAGAGGCGCCACCGCGTGAACTGGACTCTCTCTCATAAATGAACAGAAACTCAGCGCCTACTTGCCTCACAGTCAGACATGTCTACTTTTAAACAGAACAATTCAAAACGAAAGAAAACAGACTGGGCCGGGTTTCCCGATAACGATGTATCTTAGCTCTTAAAAGCGCTTTCTACGTGCAAGGTTACGAACGCTCGCAGCAATTCCACGAGCATTTCCCAAAAATGCACTTAACATGAACGCGCTCCACGTGCTACTTAAGAGTCCGCTGTCCAGTCGCGAAGTGCTGAAATATAACCTTATATGGAATCGAATTCTGAACGTTTAACCTAATAATTGTCATCTGTTGTGGATTAGCAATCAAGACAAGTCTATATAAAGCATGAAACACCTACAGGCGGAGGCACTGACAAAAAAAAACAAAAACCCCCCCCAAAAAAACAAGAAAAGAGATCTTTCAAAAAGATGAAATTAATGTCCTTTTAGAGGAGAAACAAAGATGTAATTTATAACAGCTTTAAAGGATTTATTTTATATATTTTTTGTTCATTCATTTAATTTTGATTAAAATTATTAGATTAAATTATTTCTATTTTTTTGTTTTGTTTTTTGACCTTTTTAATTATTTAATTTATACATTAATTTAACCAACAACAACAAAAAAAAGAGTAATAAAGTGTACAATAAAGTACAATCAAAACCTTATATTATAATCACATTGCATTTGAATAAAGTTAAAGGTGTAATCTGCCGGTTGTCCTGCAGGTGTCCTCATAAATCTGTCTTCTTACGATGCACTTGGGGATGTACGATTACTCCAGACCACTCGTAGATCTACGAAGATTTTTCAAGTGCTACTTAAGCTACGATGCTTTTGGGAAACAGACCATAATATTAAGATCAGTCGTACGATCGTTTTTAAGATCAACTTAGGCTTACGATGCTTTTGGGAAACGCAGCCCTGGTCTCTGGTTAGAAAGAAAACACAGAACAAACAGAGTAATGCGCACGTCCATCTCGCGAATGTACAGTCTTCTTCTACCATATTCTCCCATTAGCCGCTTTTCCACTGGCCAGCACCAGCACAGAGAACAAAATCATGCCTCGCTGCACTCCTGTAAAACCCGCCCTAAACACGCCTTTACTGGACTAGCCTATGTCACACAATACAAAGGTACACCAGCAAGAGGGAGATGAATGAAATAAATCGCCATACCAATATATCAGAAGCTGTCATTTAGTCTTTATTTACAAACTTGGACACCACCCGCGGCTATTGACTGTCCACGAACAGGTAAGAACTTACTTGCATTTTTCATTGGGTAATGTCTCGCGGTCTTGCTGTGTTTTTTTTTTTACAATAAAATTTTGGGCTAAAAGTGTGTTGTAACGCAAGCGACTGCGGTCTTTAGTTTTCCAGGCCGGAGACCCTGGATAGAATCAGAATGGGTAGCGAGAACCGGTTACACTAGCAGGTGTTTTTCACTTGAGCTTGTTTGTGACTGAATAAATTGTCCTAGTTCTCTCCTACACCAACAGATGTTTTTTTTTCTCTTCAGATAGACGAACACACACTCTCAGATCAGTGGGACCAGAAGAGTAAAGACCCGTTTCCCATCTACACAGTGATCGACAAGCAATGCAAACAGAATAATGATGGAGGTCTATGTATGTGTGTGTGTGTGTGAAAGACAGACAGAGTTAATGTGTCTGTGTCAGCTGTTATATGGACGTGTTTCTGTCTGCAGACCCCTGGTTTGAGATCACTCCATATGAAGCCGGTTATTCCCTCACTGGAGCGTTTGTGGAAACATCCAACTTTGGCAGTCAGTTTGAAAATGGCCGTAAGATCAAGCACCAGCCTGAGATGGACATGCTGTACCTGCAAGGTAACAAACTAATATCACCTTACATTCTCTTGATTCTCCATTGTACATTGACCTGAATTAGAGAATAGTGTAAAACAGATCAATAGTATCTGGGATTGATCTGGAGATCAGGGGTCTCATTTATCAAGCCTCTGAGAATTACTCACAAGAACACTGCTAAGAATTGACTTAAGAGTAAAACAATTCTTGGCTCAGAGCAGCTTTTAAAAGTTAGTTATCAAGCGTCTCAGTCGTAATTTAAGTGAAGTGTAGGACTAAATCTTAAGTGTCAGTCTTGAAAATGATTCACAACACTTTGCTGTGCCACAAATGGGATTTTGGATGACGACATAGTTATGGACCAATCACTTAATAGATTTCCTTATTTAAGAATATTCTCAGATGAATTTACATTGAATAGTGAAAGTTTACATTCAACACACATTTGACAATAAATAATTTTCAAGAGAATACATTACGATACCGTTTGATTAACTGCTCGTTGTCAAACATTTCAAAAACATTCTTCCTCTCCTGAAAGATTCGCACAGGTCTCTGTCTCCTCAGTGCCTTCACAAGCCCCTACTGGCAACTCCTAACGCTTGAGAGACCTCTCGAGCTGTCTTAAATAACTGGGGGAGTAAGAGTGATTCTTAGCCTTAAGAAATGTGATAACTTGCTTTTATACTTAAGTTTGAAAGATGGAGTAAATTTCATGAATTATTAGCACATAAGACTAAAAGGGCACTTTGAGAAGCTTAATAAATACGGGCCCAGGTCTGTCAAAACTGAAATATAATAAAGCATTAAAATTAGAAATGCTGAAAAATCATTAAAAAAGCAAATTCACCAACACACTGAGGTGCTGCTTTTCAACATAAACCTTCTCATTACACAGTGATTTAAAGGAGAGATTATTTTTGCTTAACAATAAGAGCTTAAATCAGACTGTATTATGCATTTTATTAAAAAAATTATACGTTTTGTTTATTGTGAACACTTTTAAGCTTATATGTGTTTCTGCAGGTCTGTGCGGCAGCGCTTTAGCTGATGGAGACGAGAACTGTAAATTCCTCTGGGAAAAAATAAAAGGTGCAACTTCATTTGTTCTGAAGATTCAGTTCTGTCTAAAGCTGAGAGTCATTTGATTATCATGTGAACCTTAATTCTGTTTGATTTCCCTCCAGAGTTATTACAGCATTTAATACCTAAATCTAAAACACGAACAGAAAAGAGGATGCGTATGGAAACGAGGGAAGGTAAAGCATTTATTACAGCTTTTATTTACTGACAAGTTGATTTATCTTTTGTGGTATATGTGGAAGATCATTCAGTGCTGTGTTTCCGAAACTCTGGAATTCTCTTCCTCTAACTCTTTATTACACTTCTACTATATACTCAGCTAAAAACCTATCTTTTCTTACAGTATTTCCAACCCTCCTCTGTTTAGTGTTCTGCTGTTTTGTTACTGTATATTGTATATGTATATGTCCTATGTGATGCATACTAATCTTCTTGTACATCGACCTTGAGCTTGGGAAAGGCGCTTTATAAATACAAATTATTATTATAATTAATTTATTGTCTAATGATCTGTTCATGTTTCCTGCTGAGGAATAAAAAGTTAAACTCTTTACTGATGGAAAATAAAAGTGAGCTATAATGATGAGTGTCACCTGAAAACGCCTGATATCTGAATGTCATAAATTTGGGGATGGAAAGCACTTGATATTCAAGACATTTTGCCCTGTGTTCATGTTTGTTCAAGGTGTGTTTTCTTCAGAAGAGTCAAACTCCCCTCACATAGACCGATGTTACCAGGTGCTCATGGATCTCGTGGACATGAATCTCTCGGTTTTGAATGGCAACGATCCGTCTGCTTACGATGAATCCATCAGAACTAAGCTGAGCGGTAAGAATACACAAAAGTGTGCTGGAAAATGTATCTTTAATGGCCTTTCAGCAACATTTAAACAGTAAAATAAACTACAAATAATTGATGAAACAGTAATCCTCTTCTCTTTTCTCAGAGATCTCTGGAGGCAAACATCAGCTGATTTCTCAAACACGCCGATTGAAAGTCGCTAAAATAGCTGATGCAAAACAGTATATGAAACAATACACTGCGGATGTGTTTAATTTTTTTAGTCTTTACCGCAGTTTCTGGTCTTTTGGTAGGTTGACCTGTCTTTACAATGTGTTGATTTGTATAATGTACTTCATTTTTGATTTTCTAGCCAGACTGATGCATAAACCGAATGTGCTTTACTGTAATAAAGCACATAAAACTTCCAATAGCACCATCTTAGTGAAAAACAAATATACTAAAATGTATTTGAAATACATTGTTTTGTGCCAAGTATACTTGTTGTGACTCAGAAGGCGGAGACAGATCCATGTGCAACAATTTATTAATAACGTAAAAGTAGTACAGGCGTGAGTTCGGGGCTGGCAGCAAGCATGCAGGTCAGAGACGGGCAGAAGTTCAGGCCTGGCGGCGAGTATCAGGGTCAGAGACAGGCAGAGTTTGACAAGGCGGGCTGCACACAATCAGAGAGGTTAGTTCAAGCAAAGATTCAGGGTTTTTTCAAAAAGAAGCTCAGACATGTAACACGGGAGTGAGACAATACTTCGCAACTGACGCCGAGTAAACAGGCTAGATATAGGCTTGAGCTCAGAGTTAATTGCTGACAGGTGGAAGGTGATCAGAGCGCCAATGATGCATACTAGGAGGAGTATGCATCATTAGTATTCAGGGGAAGGCGCTCGAGACTGAGTACTGGGGATCTCACTAGACGCCGTAACAATACTACAGATACATTTACATATTTATTTGCTTAATAAAAATACCCTGCAATTGTACTTTTGGAATACAAAACTGGTAGACTTAAAGTCTGCTAAACTGGAACAACTAATTTCGTACTTAATGCACTTTAACTGTGGGGAAATAGTGCTGAGGTCTGAGATATACTTAAATATATTTGATTGTGCTAAAGTGGAACAATTGCAAGTATACTTTAAGTACACTTTAAATATCATGCATTTAAAAACTGATATTATACAGCAATCATACAATCCTTATTAATAATGATATCAAAACACATTTTAGGCATAATATTAAGACATGTGCAGTGAGAAATAAAGAAATACTCCAAAAGTTGAATTATAATTTTATATCAGTAAGTATTAAAGTGATATGTTAATAAATATGTTAATAGATGTAAAATATACTTTGGTACAGTTTTTTTTTTTTTACTAGGGCAACAAAACCGTTTTTAACAGACTGATGCCACAGAAGAACCTTTAGACAAATAATGATGTACTTTAAATCTGAAGAATCTATCATGAAACATCTACTAATATGTCAACTAAAAACATATACAGAATATAAAACAGTATCAGAACCATTTACTGAATTTAAGAACCACTGTGTATTTATTTTACAGGTCTTTGGGCGAGTATTTTTAATTGCATGGTTCATTATATCTGGGGCAGGAAATATGACTTTCTTCACGACATGAAAGGTGAGAACAGAAACTCATAGACAGATGCTAACTGGAAATTCATTCTGAATAATATAATAATGCTGTGATCCCTCAGATAAAGCAGTGCCCTCCGATCTTCTGAAAAGTGAGACGAGAGACTATGAAGACGCTGGACTGTTGCTGAACTCTCCCTATTTCTCAGTGCTGAGAGAAGAGAGACACATCGACCTCATCATTTCACTGGATTTCAGTGACGGTGATCCTTTCATGGTATTATAAGCACAGAGAATTCACTCACTGTTGGAGTTTTATACACTCACAGAAGTTCATTTTTAAGAGATAAATCCCCTAAAAATCATCATTTACTCCCTCTCATGTCGTTCCAAACCCGTGACTTGTTTCTTCTGTAGAACACAACAGGAGATTTTTTTAAATAATCTTTCTCCTTTTTTCCTCATGACATTCATAGTGACAGAGTTCAGACTAATCTAAAATAAACACATTAACAGATCATTTCAAATGCTGTATGTCAAAAAACAAGAAAGAAAACCATTTAAAAATAAAAGCATGGGTTTTCATCTAACCATATTTATTTATAATACCTGAGTGCTGTCCGTTAGCGTTCTCATTTATCTCAGAGGGGGTTTCTCATCTCGACGATTTTGGTAAATACTTTAAATTTAAACTTGAAATGTCTGTCTAACCCTTTTAATCAAACAATAATGTGCTGTTTTTCTACTGCAGACAGTGAAGGATGCTGCTGAGATGTGCGGGGAACTAAACATCCCTTTCCCTGAGGTCAACATTCCTGATGAAGACTTAAAGAAACCGAAGGACTTCTATGTGTTCAAAGGCCAAAACGCTCCAACCGTGATCCACATCCCTCTCTTTAATGAGGTCAACTGTGGAGGCAAGTTATGATCTTACAATGTCCTGAATAAAACTGAAATATCAACTGTGTTCTGATTTAAGTGTGTTAATGTTTCATCAGATGAAGATGATATTGAGGAGAAGTGGGACACATATGAGACCTTTCGTGTCACTCCTTACAGTGCTGAGGAGATCACTGAACTGATGGAGGTCGCTGGAAAAAACATCACAAACAACAAAGACAATCTGCTGGAGCAGATTCGTCTGGCCATAAAAATGCACAAATAATGAATAATAAATATCAGTGGTGTGCAGCGTTCTGAAACAAGACGGCAAAGTCCTCACTGTTTGTTTTAATGTAAATTCCAGTTAATGTGGACACATTTTTGATGCATGTGAAATGTGCATGAAAACATGTGGACGGAGCAATAGGCCAATCATTATGGGTTTTTTTCTGTTTAATGTTAAATAGTTTTTGCATGTTTCAGTCTGTTCATATAAACAGCTGATCATTAAAGGTGCTGTATGTAACTTTTTCACTCTACTAAAGCATAGAAATACCATAATATGTTTGCAGATATTTGGGAAACATGCTAAGTTCACATACTTGTTTCTCTGAAAAACACTTCCACAGCCAGTTATTTTACTTTGAAATGTGTGTTTCCAGGCTGGAATGTTTCTTTTTGTTTTGGTCTGTGATACTGCACGTTGCCAATTTGATAATACAATAATACAATTTATTAATATTTTGTTGGTTCTCTCTTGTCTATTCATGTGTTCATAATTTCTTTTTATGACCGCCTGGACAAAAATTATATTGCACAATTTGGCATGTTTCACTGCGTTATTATCACAAATAAAACAATCAACTCCAAGCATTGTTGATTTTTAATAAAGACTCGGAGTACTCATTTTTTTTATATAACGCTCAGAACAAAAATGCGTCACTCTTTACTGTGTGTTCAACAACATATACCTCTCTTCCCCCGTGAACAACGACCAGAATACAAAAAACACGCTTAGAGCTCCACCCAGTGGCCACACTATACAACCCAAAGGAGAAACTCACATATGAGACAGCTCCACAACCCAAACAGCCCCAACTGAAATAGACACAAGTCCAACACAACCATTCTGGAAAGAGTGTATTTTTCCAACAAGCACAACTACACAATATGATTACAATATCGTTAACAAATTTGTACAAATATTTAAATAAATCAAGATTCCTCAGGGAACCTACATACCATAAGACGTTCCCTTTCAAGGGAACTCAACGCTGCATCAGTAACTGACGATATGGGGACGTTAATACCCACTTCGCCATGCTGACCAATGCACTGTGAAGGTCAACAAGCACAACCTTGTCAGGCTTAAGCACTGAAGGACTGTGATGCAGCAGACCTTTGGCAGGCCCAACTGGGTCACCTCGAGTCTATACTGCGGACGTGTTACAGTCCGAAAAAATAAATAAACCCGAAGCACTCTTCAGAGTATGGTGGTATTTATTTACAAGTGCCAGAAAGTCAGTATATATATACAAGTGTACAGTCCCGTAAAACAAAGTAATAAAACAACAAAAATAAAACAACAAAATAAATCAAAGAAATTAAACTAGACGAATATGTACACAAACTCACAAGAATCCACAATATATGATATAGGTATAGCTTATGACTTTGCAGTAGCACGTTGGCTCGACTTAGTAAACAAGTCCTGTTCTGGAGTCTCAAATCCTGTTCTGGAGTCTCAAATCCTGTTCTGGAGTCTCAAGTCCTGTTCTGGAGTCTCAAGTCCTGTTCTGGAGTCTCAAGTCCTATTCTGGAGGCCTTTTCTCTGGCACCACAATTAATAGGTAAGTGTCATAAGGTGATATCTTCCACATTCAGATTGACATATATCCCCACCTTAGAACAAAACAAACTTTATACAAACTAATTTCAATAAACATAATAACATAATAAACAAGACCACCATAACTCTTTTAACCTAAAACTTGGGTACCCCACATACAGACACAACATGGTTTCACCGGGTTCCGGTCCACTGCGTCATAGCGTCATTGCGCTACCTGAGCTCGAGTTTGCCGGCGCAGCTCCCAGCAACCCGGTTATGATTTTCACACGATTTAATATTAATACATAAAACAAACAAATAATCAGAATGAGTAATATGTCCGGAAGGGATAACAGAAGGGAAGTGTGGAACGTGGATGAATGACTAAGTGCTATCGGGATCGCATGTGCACCCGCTTCTCCAATAGCAGCATCAACAGGTGTGAAAAGTGTGTGTGGTTGTTGCGTGTATGTGTGTGTGTGTGTGAATATGTGTGCCAGTGCTGCCGCTTGCAGTGGTGAAGAAGGTCACTTTTTCACAAAGACTCAATGTGCCTCGACCCAGAGAAACCTAAATGCATCAGCAACCAATTCAGATGCATGCTGTGACACCACAGCCTTGCTCCCTAGAAGCTCTGTCACGGTTCATAAATCCTATGTCTCTTTCTTGTCTCGTGTTCTGTTGTTGTGTGTGTGTGTGTGTGTACTGATTAGCTGTGTCCCAATGTGAAGACTGCATCCTTCGAAGGCTGCGGACTTCAAACGATGCAGCCTATGCGTCCTCCGAACGACACACCATGGCTGTGTCCAAATTCAGGGTCTACATCCTTCGGAGTACTCATTTGAAGGATGTTACGTCACAGCGCCGCGACGAAGGCTGTCCAAATTCGTAGGATCCTTCAAATCCGGCCCACAAATACGTCCTCCTTTTCCCCGGATTGGAAGGATGGGTGTGGTGGCTCCTTTCCCGTCCTACCTATCCCATAATTCTTTTCGGCAGAGCGTAATGGCGGACGAAGCGAGCGGTAGCGGAGTGGGAGAGGAGTATGCTTTTCGATGTAAGTTTTTTAAAAACTGGCTTTTCAAAAAAAAATATTTTTTCAGTGGTTGAAATTTTTTTTTTTTTTTTTTTTTAATAAGGAATGGCCAAAGCTCAGGCTTGTCATGTATTTGGCTTTTCATTCTTGGATAAGAATTGTGAACACCCCCATACTGAGATATAATTTAATTTTCACATTAAATTAAATAAAGTTTTCTTATTGTGGGAAAAGCCTATTCTGTCATTGACCCGATTTTAGCAATAACAAAGATAACTGATGGATCCTTTATGGTAATACATATGATATGGTACAACTACAGTGCAATGCAAATAGTAAATATAAGATAAAGTGAGAGGTAGGCTAATAGTAAATAGTTTAGTCAATAAAATAAACAAACAGTATACAGCAAATAAAATAGTAATGAAAAGTATAATTATATAATATCATAAGTACTAATATAATAATAATACAAATAATAATATATTGATAATAGCATATAGTTTATGTATAATACTATAATAATAGCAATAGAATATGAGATATCAATTACAGAATATAGACAATAAAAAATAATAAGTTAAATAGTTACTATGAATAGTAAAATAATTTAACAGCATAACTATAATAGATTGATAATCGCAAGTGGTATATTATTATAATAACAATAATAAATAATGTAAATTTATACATTTTAACATATTATTACATAGGCTATATAAAATAAAATGACGCAACCCTGTCTCTTTTTGTTAAATTTCAGTTTTTAAAAGGTATAAGAAGCTACAAGTCAAGAAATAAAGTAAACGATTCAGTCAAACATACAGCAGGCTACACCGTTAAAGTTAAATAAGCCTAAATATATAAAGTTATGAAACTTCACTTTGCCCTCAGCCACAACAATCTGCCAAGGAACAAATTATAGATTAATGAAACCAAAGATCACCTGTTAGATAAACACAAGACGAATTATTCTCACTAGACTGACAGCGGCGAACGTCTAGAAGCTCTAGCCGAGGCAAGGCTGTTCTCGGCGGGGTACATGAGCGCTGAGCGCCCGGTGATCCCTGGATCTCACAACTCCGAAACCGTCAGATAACATTTTTAAAATGGCGCTCTCTTTATAAATAAACCACAGATTTGAGCTTTAAACAACTACATTGTCGACTGAAAAACTCTTAAAACTACATTTCGTGACACAGTAACAGTAGTATTTTTAAATTTCGCGGCCTTTCTCCTCTGAAAATATGTGAAAGAAGGGTAGGCTGTCCAAATTCACAAACACCGACTTCCGGGCTTTGCGGTCGTCGGAGGACCCCTCCTTCAACCGGGTAGGAAGGATCCTAAGGAGGATGTAGACCCTGAATTTGGACACAGCCCATGTAGCCTTCGTAGGATTTCCTAATTGTGCAGCCAGGTGTTCCCGATTATCGCTCCAGGCGCCAAGCAACGGTGCGAGAGTATGCTGCCATCCTGACAATTCATTTGATATAATTAAGTAAACAGCTATGGAGCCAGAATTGGCTATTGTCATTTTTATGTTTTATATTTTACTGGAGGACCAGTTCATGTAAGGCCTACTTTCGGCTTAGCCGAAGATTCAAATGTTCATTTATTCATCTTACCTTGATGCGATTTTGTAGGCTAGTGTATTATTTTTATTATGCACATAAATGGACCATGGTAAATTTTACACAGGTTTTCAACCCTATTTGAATATAAAACTCAGTTGAATATAAAAAGTCCAGTGCGAATGTTACTCCCACTCGTCATCGGCAGCTGTCAGTCACTGTTGCTAGGCGACAAGAACAGTCCTACGTAGGCTAGACCGGTCCGAGCGCTTCGGATGGAGCTGTAGTTAGCAACAATTTGTTAATATTGTGACAATAGGCCTACATTTTGTTAGTTTAATTTTCAAAATAACCAGTGGTGGTATGTAAGGAACTACATCGTTAATACTCGAAGTGATTTTCCCACACAGGACAGCAACACTACAAAATTATTTTACAATATGATGCATTGTTTTACAATAAACTACACAAAAGTATATAGTTTAAATGTATCAACCTTGAAAATATTCAGAAGTAAAATGCAACATATGCAGTAATATAAAAGCAGAACCATCATAAAAACCCTGACAAGGTTTTTTTCCTCCAAAATTCCTTTACTTTTACTCTTGATACTTAAGTACATTAGAGTATGCAAGATAAGTTTGCTTAACTAAGGTTTGAAATATATGACTAGTAGTTTTTCCCCAAAGCGGTATTAGTGGTTATTAAAAGTACTTCAGTGTAATAAAGTATCTCAATATTTATTCCATGAGTCAGCCCTGCAAACCTGTTGGTAGACGTGGATAGTGTAAATATGCAGTCAAACACTCTGGAGACCATCCCAGATGATGTCCCACCAGCAGGAGGCCTTACCAGGGTCTCTATTGTGGAGCCCATCTCGGTCCAGCAGCACACCAGGGTCTCCCACTCAGCTGAATAAAAGTCTACATCATTTTTTCTTATTTTATGTACTGTAAATTTAAATGTTTATGTTGATTTTGATATGTTTAAAGTATGTTGTAAATAGTTGGGGGAAAAAAGTTATAGAAGAATTTGTTTCATGCAGAAATTATGACCGTCATTACAAAAATAAACAATGTCCCGAGCAATGAATTCTCTTTTATTTACACATTTAAAGTTGCTTTTTTTTTTTTTCCTTTTAAAAAATATAAGTGAAAAAAAGTTAAACAAGAATATATATATATATATATATATATATATATATACATATTTCTCAATCATTCTTTCAAGAGGAGAAAACAGCCTGTCCATTCTCTCTTGTGCTCTCCTCGCCTCTGCAGTCCCATGTCTTCTCTAATCAAGTCCAAAAACTCGTCCTCTCTGTCTTGCCTTCATCGTGGTGCTGGTCCTGGTGGTGATGCTGCTGCCTCTGGCTCCTCCTCTTCTTGGTCACACACTGCTGAACTCTGCCCTGGTGTGTCCTCAGGGATTGAGGCAATGAGGATGCAATGCCTCTGTCCCAACATCTCATCCATGAGGACAAACCAGGGCCAAGTTTCAGCAGTGGGTTTCCCACTCACACCCTCTCCTGTCCCAGGACACGTGCAATCCTAAGGCAGAGCAAATTAACCATGGCTTGTTAATAACAACAGCACAATACATTTCAGCAAAGATGTGATTTCAACTTTCTTACTTTGTATTTTTAAAATCATATTCATGAATACTCAAATTTGGTTAAAACCTTTGTAGACATAGCTTGCATGACAGCACTACAAAAACACATAAAAGTGAAACCCCATTGCCTTATCTACTGCTTTTCCTATTGTTGTGGGCTTTATAGGGTGAGCAATATTTCTTATTTACACAAGTTAGACAGACTAGTGCATATATTACAATAAAATTTAATTTAATTTATTTAGTTTATTTATTTTTTAATTGCAGTTTAATAAATTGGTCTGTCTGCTCCTTGCTCCCTGAAACAATTATTAAACTAATATTAGCACAAGTTTTGCCTTAGACCACCTGACAAATAAAGCCACGCAATGGTGATGGAGTTAAGATGAAGTTTATAAGAAAGAAAAACTTGTGGCTTTTAACTGTGGTTTCACTAGCTATTTGAGTAAATGAAAACATAATACTTACATTTAAATGTGAATTTGCCGTCCACCAGCGAACTCTCGGCCGTCATTTTTTTTTAATAAAAATGCTGTCGTCACCGACGCGCGATGACTTATGGGGTAGGATAGTCCGCTAAGTGTCCATTTATGTATCCTTCCTTTCACGGGGAAACGAAGGGTGCATTTGGCGTCGCTTTAGCCTTCGTCGCGCCGCGATGACGCAACCGGCCTTCGAATACGGACTTCGGAGGATGCAGAATTGAATTGGGACAGCCTTCATCGCGCCGCGGTGACGCAATCGGCCTTCAAATGCGACCTCCGAAGTGTGCAGCCTTTGAATTGGGACGTCCTTCGTCGCTCCGCAGTGACGTTTCGACGCGCCGCTGTGACGCAATCGGCCTTCAAATACGGCCTTCGGAGGATGCAGACTTCACATTGGGACACAGCTATGGAAGGCCATAGGGGCCAAAACGTGTGAAACTGTCGTTTAAACACGTAAATTGCGTGTTAACATGTAAAATATTGGACATTAGCACCACCTACTGGTTTGGTGCTCTTGCTCAAACACACAGAACCTAATTAGATTAAGCTTGGAAAAAGCAGTTTTTAATGTGAAAATACATGTTGAACAATGTCTTTTCAGAATATAGGCTATACAACTACATTTTAAATGGGCATATTTAGACAGTTAGGCCTAACTATAACTAATTAAGCCCTGAAAGTCATGACCGTTTTCACAATCACAATGGAAATTGTGTAAGGATAATAACACATTTCTCCAAACAGTATTTTCATGTACACTTATACTGTAGCATATTTCTAAAGCATCTTTTTATAATTTAACCTCTATGCATTATTTGTTAAAGAGCCCCTTCTGATAACACCATTAAGCCTTATGAATCTGAGATAGTGCATTGTTTTGCAGTGTTTTTCGAAGTGAATATATATATATATATATATATTACAAAGTTATTTATATTACAACACACACACTACACTTTACACATTATATTACATTACACACACACAAACATATATCACAAAGTTATTTATATTAGAACACGCACACTACACTTTACACATTATACTACATTACACACCACACACACACACACACACACACACACACATTCGTATGTCATAATAATAATCTAAAACAAGAGTGGCTTGAATTATTAATAATTGAAATGAGACAGAACTCCTGCCGTAAAATGGCATTTTACAATGCATATTCAAATGTGAAATCAGTGAATATAAGACCAACAATTATTAAAATATACTGTAAGAATACTACACAGAACAAGAGATTATGCTATATTCTCGCCAATATGTTGGATAGATTTGGAGATTACACTCGAGTTTCCTGCAAGTTACCCTTCCGTCACTGTCGTTGGCTTATGATGGCTGATGAGGTAGGCTATGCTCAGCGTAGTGCTTGCATCACTCTATCATGAATAATTCAAATAAAATAAAGGTGTTGTGTCACATTGACACTGCCTGTCGTAACGGTTTGTAATCATTCTCATGACTATTTATGTGGTGATGTACACCTTCGTTGTATTGTATTTATTCATGAGATTGTAAACGAGCGCTTACCTAATGGATACGATGAGCCTACGTCACCTGGCATCTTCAGTTGGGTGCGCGCCCGTGATGCGCAGACGTGAAAACAAACAGCACAAAGCTACTTTCGGTTTTAATAAACACTGTTAAACTTATCACGGTGGGTTGTATATGTTGAAAATAGTTATTTTTTACTTTATTTAAGTTTGTCATGAGTTTGTTGCTTCGCGATTAGCGCGAAAGCCTGCCATTATATGCAATAAATCAAAATACCGTTGCAGTTGGAATGTTGTTTCAGAGTTATGAATTATCTTCGACTTCGAATTATCCCCCCATGTCTATTAACAGAGAGTTATAGCTATGTTACATTTGGCTAAGTAAATGTCGTGTCTTAACCCATTTCTCATTTTTCTTTTTTCTTTTTCAGAGATGACATTTGGTATTTACAAGATAATTAAATAATCGATATCAATTAAAAAAATAAAATAAAATAAAGTCCTTAAAAGAAAAATATGAGGATGGCACAACTAAGCAAATAAAATGATGATGACAAAATGACAAAAATTAGAAATTGGATGCAGTTATTATAAACGTCATTATAAACTGAATAACACAATAAATAAGTAAAGATAGATGACAGACAGACCCTTACGAATATAGGCTAACCCATAGTTTTACTATAGTAAAATAATAATAAACTGGTCTTCTGTGGTGGCCGACAGTGCGGTGAGGGTGAGTGAGAGTGCGCGCGCGCGACCGGGGCGGGCTCTCTCTCAAGGTGTGGATAATATTGTCAAGGCTGGGTCTGGATTCTCCCTTTGCCTGCAGAGATTAGGCCTATATTGTCTGTGATGTGGACAAAGTCCTCCGGCTGGACCTGACATAAAGACTTGATACTGAAGCAGAAACAATCTCTCTCTCACTGACCTGATTCTGCAGTTGCGCAACTCTTCTGAGTGACTGTAACATACTGAACAAAAACAATTTCAATTGTTCTTTTTTACTGTAGGCTATATGTCCAAATAACGAAACAAAATCATTCTGCAGCCAATTTAATGAAAACAACTGATTAATGAAAACAACTGATTTACATTTTTTTTTACATTTATTTTATTTTTTATAAAAATGACTATTAGAGACTAAATATAGGACACCTCGGCTTTCAGCTGATATTGCAATTAGTTGTGTTTGGAATAATTATTAATGATATAGTTATTATTTAAATTCATTGTAAATTTTCTGCTACTATTTTATATGTTATATTTGTGTTAGCATGTAACATGTGCCGATCCGCCGTGCAGGAAATCGTGTAGCATCTGTTCAGGGTATTAGGTGGCTGATGATCTAGCCTGGCTGCAGTAGCCTACTTAAATGTTACGACGAAATATCCTTCTTTTATTATTATTATTATCATCAATATTATTATTATGCTGGTATAATGCTAGCTAATACACATAGGCTAATTTATTTTGACAAGATTGATATTTCACGAAATAAAACAAACTAATTAGGCTATAATCTTTGGGCGACTCATCAATTAGTTAATTTTTCACATTTATTAGAAATTCAATTTCGTACATATCCTAACATAACAGATCCATTTATGAATGGACTTTGATTCCGGTGGTGGCTGCATTGTTTCAGATTTGTGTGATTCAAACAGTTCCAATAACTCTAGCGTTATTAAGTCCAAAGCTCAAACTGTATTGAAAAAATATTAATGTAATATTTTACAAAATTCACAACATGTTTTTATCTACCGACATATTCTGCTTCAATCCATATTTGTTTTTATACATATAATATATATAATATAATTTATTACATCCAGATAATTGGTCGATGAAACATTGATTAAAATTAAGATACAATTAATACAAAACGAAATTAAATTTAAAGACAGGCTTTCTGCTTTCTGCTTGAGGTCTCTGTGAAAGTTTTAAAGCAGTCTTTTAGTGCCGCTTTCAGAGCGGTCACGTCCATGACGGAGAACTGTCCCATCCGTAACATTGATTTTTTTTTGTGTGTGTGAAATAAATTTCTAAATAAATGCGACTCATAGTCCAGTGCGACTTATATATATATATATTTTTTTTTTTTTCTCTTCATGACACATTTTTTTGACTGATGCGACTTTTACTCCGAAGCGACTTATAGTCCGGAAAATACGGGTATATTTTGTGATAGACAAAATTCCAGATGTAAATTAGTGGTGTGATCAGTTAAGTTCAGAAATTGCAGTATACAAAAGTAAATTTTTGCTGCATGTTTGTGTTGGATGTTATTCTTTGGGGTAGAGGGGTTAAACTTATAACAAAAACCCTTAATTGAAAAACTTTATGAAAAACATGTATTCGAGCATATGGGACGCTCAAGGGTTCAGGATTAATGCAGTTGAGATGGTGGTGTGTGTTTCCGGTAAGAGAAACACGAGAGGGAATCCCAGTTGAACTTATTTATTCAAAGGAGTTTGTATGTTAATTCACAAATGTGTGGTCTGCAATAAACAGAATATAAACAAAGAAAACAGTTGTATAAGTATATCAGTAAATTATACAAACATGCAGTTAAGCATATCAGTAAATTATACAAACATTCAGTTATTAAGTAATAGGCCTATATAAATTAACATACTTGGGTAAACCGCGTGCGGCGTGATTATATTATTAACATAATAAAGTAAACAATGACATGCAGATTGCACGATCGCAACGTTGTATATGCTCAATATTACAGTAGCAAACATAAAATGTCATTAAATTCAACATTTTCAAACAATATTGAACACACCGGTTGATCTGAAACTAGGTAGAGAATATAATCTAATCTAATTACAATCATTTTCGAGCTCAAAGTCTGATATGACAACGGTTTGGTTTCACTTTGTGACGCAGTTTAAAATGCGTTAATTTTACGAGCAAATCTCGACATTCAGAACAATATCAATAACAAAGGCGAAATATATACGAAAACTCACCCCTATTCATTACGCACTGAGAAAAAAACATATACGTGGTTGGATAACAGACCAGTCGGTCTGATTTGTTACTTAGCTGCCGATTTTGCATGTCCACACCTGGCTGATCGCTGTATAATACCAAACACTCAGTCCGGCAGTACTGAGTGTAGTCCGGCAGTACTGAGTCCGGCAGTACTAACCAACAGTAGGGCTTTCTCACAACATGCATTTTCATTAATACAAGGAATGCAAAAAGTGCTGCACGGGGTGTTACCTCTTTGTGCTCTTTGGGTGTAGGGATGGTTCCATTTAGAAAAACAATATGCACTATTAATTATTAAAAATATAAAAACATGTATTTCATAGTGTATTTGTGTGTCTATAGCTGAATATGTTATAAAATCAAAGAGAATAGCTCTGATGATATACATTTAGGCTACTTTTAATAAATGCATTAATAGACTGCAGTGCTTCATTGTGCAGTGAATACTGAACTGTTTCATCAACAGAAGGGTGTTTTTTGTTTGTTGTGTTAATTGATTTTAAAGCAACTATTCATTTAAAGAAGTTTGATTGAGGAAAAACTAAATATCAGTAAGTGGTGTATTAACCCCCCTCCCACTTTCTGATTCACACAGTTGCATGCTTTTTATTGTGTTAGGATATGTATTGTTTTAAATGTTGTGTGTTGTTCATTTTTAAAGACATTGTTCAAATTTTATTTTAGATTTAATCCTGCAATTTACAGGATTTGTTTGTTATTTGTGCTTAGATAGCCATACCAGCCAGTAAAGTTCCATGGTTTCCAATGTGCCAGCATGCAATTTACGCGTTAACACGCAATTTACGCGTTAACACGCAATTTACGTGTTAACACGACAGTTTCACACGTTTGGCCCTTTTGGCCTTCCATACACAGCTAACGTGTGGGCGTGCCGGCTCATTAGCGCTCATCAGCGATCCAGCTCATCACTCCCGTCACCAGCTGCAGCTCATCTCATCACCCTATATATGCTCACCACTTTCTAGAGATAAGCCTCAGCCAAGTCTTTAGCACTACATCTAGCAGCCGAACCAGCAACTCTACATATAACCAGAGTTGAACACAAGCCTAAGGGAGCAGCGTACCGAAGGGAACATACGAGGCAAGAATCCCTCAGCTTCCAAGAACAACCAGACTAATGAGATGGAGAGACAATACAACCATACCATTCCCGCTCCGACCTTCAAGTAACCTGGGGATGGGGATCAACCCATTTACAAGGAGCATGATCCTACATTAGCTGAATACAGATTCCTCCATTATCTCAACACCTTAATGTGGAGAAATTGTTTCCCTCAAAAAAAAGAAAAACTTGAAAATAAATGAATAGGATGTTGATCCCTCAACATCGAGAAACCGACTTCAGAAAATGAAGTGAAACTAACATGTTCCTTTCCATGCATTGTTCCCTACAATTGATCGAAATTAATTGTAAGGCTACTTTTTGATAGTTAACTCTGAGAAAATTCAACTAGTGTTGTGTCATATGTATACAGGGGCCATTCACACTGAAAAAGTTTTTGTGTCTCTTTTTGTTTTTATTAAACAATGTCTTTGACAACGACCATTTTTCTGTCGTCCTTCTGCTGCCCAACACATTTTTTTAACCCTCTGGGCTTCTTCGTAAAATAGTCACACTTAGCTTCCTCCCGCCCGAAAACGGGCGAAGCCTTAAAATTTTACTTTACTTTTTCCCAGGATAACCAATCAAATATATTTTTGTTCTATAATGTTTTCTGATTATTATTTAGAATTTATTTTTATTTTTTATGATACTTTGCATTAATTATATAATTTTTATGAGCTATTTTTTCCATTAGAATTAATATATATATTTTTATTTTATTTATTTTATTTTTCAATAAATGCAACATTTCACATCAAAATAGAGTGCAGGCCTAAAAAAAAAAAAAAAAATTCAAGTGAGAAGAGCGCCATCTAGTGGCTTCAAAATGTATTAATTTGTGTCATGTCCTATAACCGCCTATAGGCGGCCTATAGCTTTTTTATTTATTTATTTGATTTATTCCCATTCGGAAAAAAAAAAAAAATATTACGAAGCAACCACTGAATGGAACAGCACAAATTATATATCATTTTAAAGCTTAGGATCTCAGCTTTTTAATGCATCTAATTACATTTATTAACTCCTAACGAGTGCTGAGTAATCCCTCTAAAACCGAGTGTACCGCCAGCAGGCGCCACCTAGCTGCGAAAATATTCTTTACCATATTTTTAAAAAATCTTGCCTTGATTAACACAAAGTTGATGTCATTTGAAAGCTTAGAGTCTGAACTTTACAGTGAATGTATCCACTTTGAAAAACTGAAAAACTTTGAAAAAGTATTGCTGAGTTAT
>NC_140221.1:47191587-47289087 GCF_951802725.1 Rutilus rutilus | reverse complement strand
AGCTATATTTAATTCTTTGCATAGTGATTGTTCTATATCTAGCCATATAATATCGGATTGGGTGGGGTGGATCCATTTGTATATGTATTGCAGTTGGTTAGCCATTGAGTAATAATGAAAATTTGGTGCTTCTAGTCCTCCTTGAACCTTGTTTTTTTGTAGTGTGGTGAGTTTTATCCTTGGCGTTTTGTTTTTCCAATAGAAGTGAGTGATAATGGAGTCTAGTGATTTAAACCAAGTGAGTGTGGGATGGGTTGGAATCATTGAGAATAGCTAATTAATTTTTGGTAAAATTATCATCTTTATTGCTGCTATCCTGCCAATTATGGAGATTGGAAGGTTGAACCATCGAAGCAAGTCGTCTTCTATTTTTTTTAGCAGTGGTGTGAAGTTGAGTGTTACCAACTCTGACAGTCTGGAGGAAATCTTAATGCCTAAGTAAGTGATGTGATCATGACATATAGGTATAGGTGATTGGTGGGGTGCCACATCCCATTTGGTTTTATGTAAAGGGAGGATGGAAGATTTGTTCCAGTTTATTGCGTAATCTGACATTTTTGAGAAGGACTGGATTGTTTTAATTATTTCTTGAGTAGATGCTAGAGGTTCTTGTATAAATAGTAGAATATCATCTGCATAAAGTGAGATTTTATGTGTTTGTTGTGGTGTTTCAATACCTTTGATTGCTGGGTTTTGGCGGATAGCTGCTGCTAAAGGTTCAATAAAAATAGTGAATAGAGATGGAGAGAGTGGACATCCCTGCCTCGTCCCCCTGTGCAATGTGAAGCTTTGTGATGTTAGTCCATTGGTTGTGACTGTGGCAGATGGTGATGTGTATAAAATCTTGATCCAGTTAATAAATGACTCTCCAAAGCCAAATTTTTGTAGTGTGGTGAATAAAAATGTCCAGTTGACCCTATCAAAAGCTTTTTCAGCGTCTAATGTGGCAATGAGAGTATCTTTCTGTTGTACTGATGAGTAATGCATTGAATGCATTAAACATTCAACTCCACGAATGTTCCAGGTTAAGTATTTTAACTGCATGGAGATAGTGTATATTTCATAATTACATTGTGTGAGCATAAATCTGTGTGTATGGATGTGAGTGTGGTTGTGTGTACGTGTGTACTTGTAGATCTACGATACCAAATGACAAACAAAACAGAACAAACATAAATACTTATAACTAACAACAAAACATGTAAACAGGTAGCAAAAAGGCTAATTTGGTGCATTTAGTATACAATGTGTGTGCGTGGTGCAAGTAATTTAATGTAAGAATATAAATTGATTGGGGGAGGATAAAAAAAAAAAAAAAAAAAAAAAAGTTACAATGAAAGAGGAGCTAGGGTCTATTGTCTATATATCATTTCACAGTTTTTAGAATTAGTAAAGCCAGGGAGTAGTGTCCTTGTCTCTGAACAATTGTCCATCAATATATAGTTTGTCTACTGTAATGATTGCTTTTTTACCTTGATTGATCATTGTCTTGCGGATGGGAAAGAGTAGTTTACGTCTGCGGATGATCTCTTGTGGAAATTGGTCGTTGAGTCCGTAATGAGTCCCTTTTAGCTGTCGGCCCTGTCGCTGAACCAGTACTTTTTGTTTGAAATGTTCAAATTTGACGATGATGGGCCGGGGTCGGGTGGAGTTGAGGAGTTTCTGTCCTAAACGGTGTACGCGATGGAAGGTGATGTGCTCAACAGTCTCTGGTGTAAGTTTGAGCTGGTTGACCATGAAGTCCTTAACAGATTTTTCGGGGTCTTCGGTGGATGATTCGGCAAAAGCCGGAAAAGATTAAATTGTCTCTCATACTTCGTGACTGTAAATCCAGGATGGTTTCTTGCATAGCTTTGTTCTCAGCGGTGACGGAGGTGAGTTGAGTGTTTACAGTGGAAAGTTTAGCGGTGAGTGTGGCTACGGAGCTTTTAAATGATTTGTTTTCTTCTGTGAGCGAATCGACTTGTTGTTGACTGTATTCCAGGCTATGGCGAAGATTTTGGAATTCTTTGTGAAGTACTTCGATTAGTGAGAGTCTAGAATCCAAGTTAGATAAGCGCTCGTTGATTGATAAAAGTATGTCCGAACAGCAGTTTGTTTTGATAGGAGTGGATGTTGGTGATGTTGGTGACGATGAAGAATCAGTTGATATGGGAGAGTCCGAAGTGCAGGGTTTTTTGGCTTTGCGTGATCGGCCCATTGTACATAGTCTATTGAAGCATTTGTCAATGTAGTCCTCCAGGTGGTCCAGGTCCGAGTCGTAATCCAGGTTTTAGTCCAGGTTTTTAATCCAGGTGTTAACCGGGTGATGTCGTGGCGGGAGGGGAACAAGTAGAAAAAAAAAAAAAAAAATAGGCTAATAAGAAAAATAAATAAAAAATGTTGTTTGTCTTTCTAGCAGCAGCGCGCTGCCATGTTGAATCGTGCACCCTTCACACACCCATCACCTAATCATCACGTGACATCCGCCCCGTTTCAGGCCATTTCTACCCCTTTTCTGATGTGTGTCTGAGAGTAACTCGTTTTGGTGCGGTCTCTTTAAATGCAAATGAGACACTTCATACCCCGCACCCCGTTAGGCCATTTTTGTAGTTTGATAGCAGAGATACGATTATCTAGCGGCACATCTTTGTTGATATTCACACGGTAATTCAGGAAAAAAAATCTCCGAATGCTCCACATGAAACTTTGGTCTTCCGACCTTTTACCACCGTGTCGATTTATTTTGATTAATATTTGCGAGGGAGAGAGAGCAAGACCGCACCTAGTTTGGAGACAGTGAAGTCTTGTTTACACTTTCGCCTGGCTCCGAAGAGAGAGAGTGCGCGCACGCGACCGGGTCTTTCTCTCTCTCTCTCTCTCTCTCTGCTCGTTCTTTCAGTTAACACTTGTTGTATTATTTTAATTTAATACTGTGAAGCTATGGGATTAATATCCTGCCATGATTCAAAACTGAAAATAAAGTTCTGAAAGATTGAAACTAAGTGTTAGTTTTTAACACGTGTTAGCTCAAAATCGTACAAAAAAAAGTTTTGCAAGATCGAAAAATAAGATTTGCAAGCTTGCAAAATGTAAAAAAACTTTACCTTGTAAATGGTGATCTGAAAACTGATGTGCGAATGTGTGAAAAAAAGTTTTGAAACTCTGAAAACAGGTTCGAAAGGGCGAAACTTATTACATTACATTTGCACTCCCATTGCAGACTATTTTTTCAGAGCTGAGTTTACAACACCCACTTTGCGGAGATACGCCCACACAGTTGCGAGCTTGCGACTCACGTGATTTGTGGCAGCGTTGTCACGCAGCTCTGCTCTGAAACTCTGAAACTCAGACTGAGCGAAAATGAAGCTTCGCAACTTCGCAACTTAAAAAAAAGCCTGGAGGGAGGGCCTTCTGCTATTGGCCAATGCTTTGCTGTCTGCTGACGTACAGTCCAATCACAAGTCGTATTTACTGGAAAGGTGGGATTGACCGACTGCTCCGCCAATGACGAAATTCTCACTCTCGAAATTCTCATACTCGCTCTCCTCACACAGCGAGCGTCTCACTTTCCTCAGCTGGCGACTCACTCTCCTCACACAGTGAGCGAGTCGCCAGCTGAGGAAAGTGAGACGCTCGCTGTGTGAGGAGAGCGAGTATGAGAATTTCGAGAGTGAGAATTCTGAGTTTCAGAGCAGAGCTGCGTGACAACGCTGCCACAAATCACGTGAGTCGCAAGCTTGCAACTGTGTGGGCGTATCTCCGCAAAGTGGGTGTTGTAAACTCAGCTCTGAAAAAATAGTCTGCAATAGGAGTGCAAATGTAATGTAATAAGTTTCGCCCTTTCGAACCTGTTTTCAGAGTTTCAAAACTTTTTTTCATCTATTCGCACACCAGGTTTCAGATCACCATTTACAAGGTTTCAAATCTGGAAAACAAACTAATACAGTGGGAGAACAGTGACAAATTCGAAACTCTGAAAAAATGATTGCACAACACCATAAAAAAGAGTGTTGCACTTCTGAAGAAGGAAAACTCAAAAACAAAATTATGTTTGCAGAGATTTTTTTTTTTTTTTTACCACTTTGCAAGCCTGCAAAACTCTGTTTTCAGAGTTTCAAAACTTTTTTTCACACATTCGCACACCAGTTTTCAGATCACCATTTACAAGGTTTTAAACCTGGAAAACAAACTAATACAGTGGGAGAACACTGACAAATTTGAAACTCTGAAAAATTGTTTGCGCAACATCGTAAAAAAAATGTTGCAGTTCTGAAGAAGGAAATCTCAAAAACAACATAATGTTTGCAGAGATATTTTTATTTTTTTACATTTTGCAAGCTTGCAAATCTTATTTTTCGATCTTGCAAAACTTTTTTTTTGTAAGATTTTGAGTTTTCGAACACTTAGTTTCAACCTTTCAGAACTTTATTTTCAGTTTTGAATCATGGCAGGATATTAATCCCATATGAAGCTGCTTTAATACAATTTGTATTGTGAAAAGCGCTATACAAATATACTTGACTTAAACATGCGCCCTGTCACAAGCGCGGCAGTTCATCTACATTACTCACCGATCAAATAAGACTTTGGCGGGACAAAAAAATCGCGTTGGCAGGCGCTAAAACAAAAAAAAATCCTGTTATTGCAAACGGCATAATTTATCTCGTTTCGTAAAATAAAGCCAATAAAATAAATTAAACATTTAATACATTTGTAATACAACACCATCAATCCAAAAGTGGAAAACTTGGGAATTATTTTGTTCTGTAATGTAAACATGACCCAAGTAACATAAATTGCAGTGAATTATAAGCAGTAGAGAGTGATATTCTTGTTTTGTGAAGAAATTGTACAAAAGAAAATGCTACCTGATATTAGTGTTTAATTGGGTCTGTGTTTTATGATTGTTTTATGTATGTTGGTTGAAAACCTCATAGTGTTCTGGAAGAATGGCTTGATTGAGTCATGTATAAAGTGTTTTGGTAGTTTTAGTGCATTGTGGATGTGAAATGAACTGTTGTGAAGCTGAAAGTTGGTTAGAAGAACTGTGTGAAGAAGAGTTTTGAAAAAGTGACATAAGTATTGAGAAATGTGTCATAGTGAATGTAAAAACCTGTAATGTTAGTTCATGCATTAACCAAAATTAATTAATGAGTGCTATCAAATGAACAGATTTTTAACAAACATTTATGGACTTTAAGTTTCAGCAGATAAATACAGAAAAGTTACAGATGCTGAAAGAAAACGTGTTACACACTGTTATTTTAATATCATTGAGATATAGTTTTTAGTAACATTTAGATTTTTTTTTTATATTTTCCATTTTAATTTGCTTTTTAGTTATTGTGTTATTTTTATCATTTTTATTAGTCATAGTATGTCATTTATTAATTTTTATTTTAGTTTTAGTTTATTTTAGTACATCAAGTTAAACTAGAGGAAAATTGGAAACATTGCCCTAACTAGCTGAAAGTTTAAGTTTTAATATTTTATTTGACTTCAGTGTTTAATTTATTCATTTCAAGTAATGAAAAAGTGTTGTTGTTTTTTTAGTTAACTATAACAACCCTGGTAATATGTTTTGAATACAGAATAACTGAAACAGATGATGGGGGTGGCATCAGATAACAGTTTCTTCTGTAGAATATGGCATAACTATTTGGGCAGGTTTGAACCTGTGAATCTTTAGAAAATAAACTATTTTATCTTACTGTCACATTTCAGAAGTGAGGGGGACAGAAGTGTCAAGTGCAATACCAGTTTTTCCTGAACTTTTTCTAACTGACAGGTTACATTTTTTTCTCATCTCTTGCTTTTAATTGGCTAGGAAATCAAATACACTGTTGAACCAATAATCATTCATTTGTATGCTAGAACATTGGGTCCTGGAGGACCCCGACTGCACATTTTAGATGTCTCCATAATCAAACTCACCGGATTCAGCTCATCAGTTCGTTATTAAAAGGTGTGTTGGACTTGAAGAGGGGCAGTGCCGCTTCAAGTCCAACACACCTAAACACTCCAAGACCTCAGATGGGATGGATTTTTGTTAAATCAGTAAAAAGAGTTTGTTTGGCTGTGTGACCTGTTGTGAAAACATGTGAGAATTTTGTATGCAATGCTTTGAGAAAATGATGCATATGATTTGTAATTTGTATGAAAATATTGAAAACTCTATGTGTTAGTTCTTTTGAGTGCAGTGATATGAGTTTGGATAAATGTGCCAAACTGACTGAGAAAGATTGTAAAACACACCTAAAACACATAGTTTAGATGCAGGGCTAATGTCTCCACAACACATAAAAACCAGGCAAAAATGTATTTTTGCTTGGGTATTTAATTTTTAATTTGGTCTGTTTCTGATTTCAATGGGTTTGTGATTTGAAAACTATCTGCCCCATAACAACCCGTTTGGGTTACACTTTATTTTAAGGTGTCATTGTTACAGTGTAATTATATATTTAAGTACTGAGTAATATTAATTAACTACATGTACTTACTATAGGGTTAGGTTTTGGTTGAGGGTTAGTTGCATGTAATTATGCATAATTTACTGTTATTACTATGGTAAGTACATGTAACATATGTAACAAGGACACTGTAAAATAAAGTGTTACACTGTAAAAAATTTCTAACCCTCCCAAATCAAAAATCGTATTTTTCAATTGGCCTTCTACATTTTTCAATTGGCCCAAGTGAAATTCTGTACATTTAATTTTATAATTTACAGAATTTCACTTGGGCCAATTGAAAAATTGAGATGTTATCGGTCACTTGAAATTTTTGATTTGGGAGGGTTAGAATTTTTTTACAGTGTACCGTAATTTGTAATGACGCACCTAAAGACTCCAAGACCTCAGATGGGATGGATTTTTGTAAAATCAATAAAAAGACCCCCCCCGTGTGAACTGTTGTGAACACTTTTGAGAATTTTGTACACAATGCTTTGAGAAAACTATGCATATGATTTGTAATTTGTATGAAATGAATGAAAATTACAAATGACAAGTGTTCAGATCACCGTGTTGATTGTTTTGAGAGCAGTGATCTGATGTGGAGATTTGGAGAAGTGTGTCAAATCGATTGAAGAAAACTGTAAAACACACTTTTCACACTATTTAGATGCAGAGGTAATGTCTCCACAACACAGCAAAACCAGCCAAAAAGGGCTTTTTGCTGAGGTATTTAAGTTTGAATTTAATTTTATATGTTTCTGATTTCATTGGGTTTGTGGTTTGAAAACAATCTGCTTCAGTTCAAACACATATTACTGTAGCTTTTACACTTCTATGCATTTAGACATGGTATACACAGTACAGTAACCCTACGGTCCACACCCCCACCCACCTCAAGGAAATTACATGGAAAACTTTTTCTGTTCTCTGGAGTTCAGGTTTTGTCACGGTTCACAAAATGAACACAAGGATTTGTGAACCGTGACAGGTTTATCACCTCCACCTCCCACGATGATATCTAGACTTTCAGAGTCCTATAAAGAGCCTCTTCTGTCTGATCTGAGAGTCGACGGCTGCTGTGCTGATATTGGTGAAGCCTCACGATCTTACAAGACTATACAAGAACAGTGAGTATATGTTTTAAAGTTAGTTTTTAGTTTAAAGTTACCAACTTGCATTTAAAAAAAAAACTGTGGCATAATAATCGATATTTGAGGTATGACTAATTTTTATCAAAAGAACTGTCAAGATTTTCCAAAGATGTTCCCTATTAGTTTTGGAATTATAGATTTTAACTTTAATGTTTGACTCTGTTGTTTTATAGATGGGAGGATCTAAACCCCAGGAAAGGTAATTCTGCTCAGACTCGTATGATTAAATCTGTGCACTTCATTGTACAGTATATAAGTACTGTATTGCATCACAATTAACGTCTACAAACTGGATAATTCTAACAATAACTTTTCTAAAATATATGAAACAGCTGTATAAATGCAGCACTGGTCTGTCTGTCGCTGCAGTGACGTGAGAATCGGACACTCTCTCAATAAGAACGAGGAGGAGTTTGTCGCCAGAAGGAGAAATGATGTTCTACAAAGCCTGAAGAAACTTCAGATAACCTGCAGTGAGGTAATATTATACTTTGTTTATCTGCCTGGATATTTATAAATGGTGTTGTAGCTGATGAATATCAATTGTTTGCTAAATCAATCTGCGTTTCAGAATGAGGTGCCAAACATTGCATTACTGGGATCTGGAGGAGGAGAAAGAGCCATGGTGGGTTTGCTGGGATCCCTGGATCAACTCCAGAAAGCAGGTCTTCTGGACTGTGTGCTTTATCTGAGCGGAGTCTCTGGATCCACCTGGTACATGTACACACACACACACACACACACACACACACACACACACACACACACACACACACACACACACACACGCTTTGTTTATGTGATTTGTGAGGACATTCCATAGGCGTAATGGTTTTTATACTGGACAAACTGTATATTCTATCCCCTTACACTTCCCCTATCCCTAAACCCATCACAGGAAACATTCTGCATTTTTACATTTTGAATAAAACACTGCTTAGTATGTTTTTAAAGCCATTTGAAATACGAGGACTCAGGAAATGTCCTCATAAATCACGTTCAAGTTGTAATACCAGTGTAATACCCATGTCATTATACAAATTTGTGTCCTCACAAGTCATAAATGAGAGCATATGTTGTTCTTCTGAAGGTGCATGACCTCCTTATATCAGGAGCCAGACTGGTCCACCAAACTAGAGACTGTGAAAGACAAGATCGTTCGGAGACTCAGCGGTCCTGCAGTCAGCTGGGGAGATGCTTTTGCCAAACTGAAGAAATATTATACAGACAAAAGAAAAAACAAAAAACTATTCAGCTTGACTGACGTCTGGGCAGCGATGGTCGTCACGGATTATGTGAAAGAGGTTTGTAACTATTCATAATACAACACTCAATGATGTATGATCTTAAAGGAACAGTTCACTTAAAAATTTAAATTCTGTCCTCATTAGGGGCTTTCGCACCAGAGGAACCTTTTCATAGTTTCCTTCGATTTTTCACGATTTCAGTTCTAGGAACTCTTTTTGGAGGTACTAATTTGGCTCCTACTTCAGAGTCGGGTCTTAACCATAGACTGTAAAAAAAACATTTGGTTGATGGACCCCATTGACTTCCATAGTAGTAAAAAAATATATAGAAGGGAAGTCAAAAGTCTAAGACCAATATTGAAAATCTGAGATTTATAAACGATTCCTAACTGTCGTAGGCCAGTGAGAGCTGTGTGTGTAAACCTCACTCCCCTGATCTCATGGCAAGCCGTTTTAACATTTAATCATTTAAACCTACTAGTCTCTATTTTCATGCTACTACTTATTTTTTAGATACTAGTATCTATTCCATTAAGTACAAGTACTTATTCATTAGCTACTAGTACTTATTCATTAGCTACTAATGCTTATTGATTAGCTACTAGTGCTTATTCTTTGGGTACTAGTGCCTTTTCTTAGTGCTTATTCTTTAGGTACTAGTACCTTTTTAAAGATACTAGTACTTATTCATTAGATTCTAGTGCCTATTAAATTGGTTCTAGTACTTATTCATTAGATACTAGTACTTATTATTAGATACTAGTACTTATTATTAGATACTAGTACTTATTCATTAGTTACTAGTATTGGTTTGAGCTGTCGACACGACAGATCTCGTCACAGTTGTTGTTGTTGGTGCGTCCTACGATGCGAATAGAGGCCGATCCTTGATGCACATGGCCGGCCACAGGCGTCGCATACAAACTGGCTAGATGTTGTTATAGATGTTGTCAAGGCATTGTGCTTTCTGCGTCTTCGTTTGTCTACAGCAGTAGTGATGCGGTTGAACTCAAAGGAGTGTATGGCAGTATGGCACTGTGCTCGCCATGATGTCCTGTCTGCAGCCATCTCTTCAAGGGCATTTGGGTCTATGTTGCATAGTTTTAAATTGGCTTTGAGGCCGTCCTTGTAGCGTTTTAGTTGCCCTCCTTGGGAGCGCATGCCGCTCTGGAGCTGGCCATAAAAAACCGGCAGGCATGAATCTGCCATGCGTACAACATGTCCAGACCAGCGAAACTGCGCAGCAAGCAGGAAGGCCTCAATACCAGTGATGCCACAGGTCTGAAGTACCTCAGTATTTGGGACTTTGTCCTGCCATTTGACATGTGCAATACGACGGAGACAACGCATATGGAACTGGTCAAGTTTGGTAATCTGCCTGTGATAAATGGTCCAGGACTCAGATCCATACAACAGCACAGTGAGGATGACTGCCTTATATACTGCCACTTTTGTGTCCAGCTGAATGCCGTGCTCATCCCATATTCTCTTGGACAGTCGACCGAAGGTAAAACTAGCTTTTGCGATGCGGGCACTGATGTCAGAGTCAGCTGTCGTATCAGCTGCGAGAATGCTACCGAGGTAGCAGAATTTGTCAACGGCCGTCAGCACTGTCTCACCTGCAGTAATTACCGGTGGATTGGAATTTAACTTGTTCACCGCTTGAAACATGACTTCTGTCTTCTTTAGACTGACAGTGAGCCCAAACCTAGAAGCTGCAGTTCGGAAACGATCGAATAGTGACTGAGCTTTGGTAAGGGTGTGCGCCATCAGTGCGCAATCATCTGCATACAGGAGGTCACGCAGAATTGCGGAATGTGTCTTTGTACGAGCCTGAAACCTGCGTAGATTGAAAACACAGCCATCTGTATGGAATTGGATTGGAATGCCCATGTCGCAGTCCTTAAAAGCCACGGACAGCATCATGGAAAAAAATATGTTGAATAACAGTGGGGCGAGCACACAGCCCTGTTTGGTGCCATTGGAGATGCCAAATGGGTCAGACAGCTCACCATCATCCAGCACCTGACCAAGCATACCATCATGAAATGAATGGATGATGTTAATTAATTTCTCTGGGCATCCAATCTTATGCAGAATGAGCCAGAGCCCGGTGCGGGGAACTGAGTCGAAGGCTTTCGTGAGGTCAATAAAGATCATATAAAGATCAAGGTGTTGTTCTCGGCACTTCTCCTGAATCTGCCTAGCAGTAAACACCATGTCCATAGTACCGCGGCCTGTACGAAATCCACACTGACTTTCCGGGATGATGTCACTGTCATAAACGTGTTGCTGGAGGCGATTCAGCAGAATTCTTGCCAAAACTTTGCCTGCAGTGGAGAGCAACGAGATCCCACGATGATTGTCACAGCAGGCTCTGTCTCCCTTGCGCTTGTAAATGTGAACAATCAATGCGTCTTTAAAATCTTGAGGCACAGCTTCCTCGCTCCATATTTTACTGAATAATGCATTGAGTGCGGAGAGAAGAGATAGTCTACCTTCCTTCAGCACCTCACTTGGAATGCCATCAGAACCTGGAGCTTTACCAGAGGGCATCTGCTAAAAGGGATACTCCACCGTTTTTTCACATTAAACTATGTTATTCCCTTAACTAAAACGAGTTGATACATACCTCTCTCGTCTCAGTGCGTGCACTAAATCGCTCTGTTTTGAACTATATTGTATGGCGGAATACCATAGCAAGTGCTTGGAAGCACTTCGACTTGGCGCAGTAATATCTTCACTAGAGGGAGCGGGGCCTGTGATTTTTCACGAGTGAAGATATTACTGCGCCGAAGTCGAAGTGCTTCCAAGCACTTGCTATGGTATTCCGCCATACAATATAGTTATCCATTTTACACGCTTAGAAAAGTGCAATGTTTTGTTTTGTGTCACCGTCCTAGGTCGAGTTACACTATGCGAGTAACTGTATTTAAATAGGGAAAACGTGGAGGTGTTTGGTAGCTTCTCTGCTTGGCACATATTGAATGAACTGGGCTAACAAAGTTTCGCGGCAAGACAGAGCGATTTAGTGCACGCACTGAGACGAGAGAGGTATGTATCAACTGTCTTAGTTAAGGGAATAACATAGTTTAATATGAAAAAACGGTGGAGTATCCCTTTAATGGCACATGCGACTTCCTCCTGGGACGGGATATCGTCCAGGTCCGAGGCCATTGGCCACTGCGCTATGTCACCAAGCAGTGAGTCATCGAAAGCAGCTGGCTGGTTCAATACCAATTGAAAATGGTCTACCCAGCGTCTGAGGATCTCGGCCTTGTCAGAAAGTAGGGTTCCGTCAATGGCATGTACAGGTGTAGAACCAGCTCTCAGGGGCCCATAGACTGCCTTTAGACCGTGATAGAATGCCTTTATATCATATCGGTCTGCAGCAAACTGAAGTTCCTCAGCTTTTGACTGCCACCATCTCTTCTTCATTTCACGCAGGCGGCAGTGATGCGCGGGTTGATCCGAAATGAGCGGGTGCCTGCGGTCACCCGCGGTCACCCGCGGTTACGAGTCATCCAAAACTATTTTTTATGATATTCGTGTCGCGGTCGGTCGGGTCGTTTGAAATAAAGGTGCCAATTAAACCTTTGTAATTTATATAGTACTAGACACAATTTTCTATGAAATACATAGGCCTACACTTTATTGGCTAAATAATTGGTGCGAAGATGACGCACAAGCTCAGTCTGCAGGTCGAGATGGAGGTGGCAAGAGAAAAGGTGAAGACTGGGGAGTGGAAGCTCCGCAAATACACAAATAGAAAGAGCAAAGTGTGGGAGACATTTGCCGAAATAATGAAAGATGATGACCAAAGTGCTGGCTTTGTCATGTGTACTTCTTGCGATGCTATTTACACATTTGATAACCACAAAACTGGCACGACCAACCAGGCACGGCGCCAGGATTTCAGTTTTGGATGGGCCAGTGGGTGGGCCTTAAATTAAAAACGTAAAAAAAAAAAAAAAAAACGTTATCCAATCACTGCTTAACCTAATAAAAAAAATATTGACTAATATAGCCTACTGTTATATTATCTGTGCGTATACATAATATAGATTTTAATAGCTTGATGCTCTTTTGTTGCATTGTTAAAAGTAAATCCGCGATCGCTCTCCATGGTTCTGACCAAAGAAGAGAGCTTTGGAATCTCCATTACGCATATACCTGGGCTGCATTTTCCGATAATGTTGTCTCTTAGCGCGCTACGAAGACTCTTAAGGTATAACTTAACTAAAGGTATACTACCACTAAAGGTATATCATTGCTAGGCGTCTTCAGGGCTATCATCCACTCGCGAGGCAGAGGCGCTGAAAGGCAGAGGCGCTGGCGCCCTATAGCAACGGCGCTGTTTTTGGTAACACATGATTTTGACGACTTCATTGAGTTTTGTTTTATAGAAAACTCTTTTTAAAAGATTTTCGTTTTGTATAAATCGTATCTTCATTTTGATCAATGTTTTATCCATCAATTGCCAGTATTTAATAAATAAGACGCAAATATATAGCAGACAATGTAATAAGGCGCCGGCACGATCACTTACATTGCATGTGAACTGGAGGGCGCCGAAACTCAGCTTGTGCCTCACAGATTTGAGAAATATAGGCTATATATTACAGAAAGCTTGAAATGTCTACTTTTAAACGAAAATATTCAAACCAAAATAAATAGGCTACTCTCTGATTATGTAATTTCTCTCTGGCGTTCATGGCGAGTCCGCAATCTCCGCATCGTCAACTTCATCTTTGCAGCGACACAGAAAACACCAGTTTATTACTAAACAATTAAATGTCTCCTTGCTAATTTAGACACATTCATAATCATTACTTTAACCGGTTCATAACGCTTATTATCCTGTAGTAAGTAATTGAATTAATATAAAGGGGCGATTTGTCCACCAATGGCTTAAATGAACAACTACTAGTCGACTAGAAAAAAAAAATTAGTCGGAGGCAGCCCTTATTCCACATATTTTCGAACCAGCAGGCCATTCTGGGTTGAGCGAGCGACCCTACGGAATGAGTGAGCGGAGCGGAATATTCAGAAATGCGCTCTCCACTCACGAGCTCTGATCGGAACAAACCCGAACTACTGTCTGCTGAACTTGAGCAGAAACATCAAAATAGACATAGCCAGCTTTTTTAAATAGTTTTTAAAACTAAACATTTAGACTATTTTAGTACAAATTATGAGCTTATTGACGATTTTTTATAATTCTTGACAAAATTAGAATATATTAAGTTATATTAAGATGCTACGATGAGCATTTACTACTTTTAAAAAATGCGGGTCAGGAAGCGGGTCGGGTACAATATTTTCATTTTCTTTTTTTGCGGTCCGAGTTGCGGGCGGGTTAGTTGAAAACGTCGGTCGGGTGCGGTTTGTTTATACATTGACCCGCGCATCACTGGCAGGCGGGTCTGTGCTGCATTTCTTGCCCTAGTATATGCTGACTTTTTCGCAGTGCTGGATTTATCATTGACCCAAGCCAAGTGAGCTGTGTGCATTGTGTTCAACAGGGCTTGAGCTTCAACATCCTGATCGTCAAACCAGTCCTTATATTTGAATGTGGTGAAGCCGAGGACTTCAGCAGCTGTGTTGTACGTGGTATCCCTGATTTTGGACCATGTCTCCTCAACATTAATGGTAGCTTGATTGTCCAAGGTGCTGAGCCTGTCTGAAAGGGTCTGACATAAGTTAATATGGCAAGAGTCAACACGAAGCTTAGAAACATCCAGTCGCTTCCGCCTTTTGGCTTTATGTCGACGAGATGGAGCTAGGTCCAGAGACAACACACTACACAGCAATCGGTGCTCAGACCAACAGCTTGTGCCTTGCATGGCTCGAGTTATATGGACCTCCCTGAGATGTTCCTGCCGGGTGATGATGTAGTCCAACACGTGCCAGTGCTTTGATCGAGGATGTTGCCACGTGGTCTTGTACTTGTTCGCTTGCTGATAGAAGGAGTTTGTGATCGCCAGCTCATGTTGCGCACATATCTCCAGCAGCAGCGTGCCGTTTGTGTTCTCGTTTCCCACTGAGTGTGTCCCCAAGACTTTCGGCCATGCAATGACATCACGTCCCACACGCGCATTAAAGTCTCCCATAAGGAAGAGCCGGTGTATATGAGGCACTGAACGTAAGGCAGTGTTAAGGTGTTCATAGAAAGACTCCTTCTGGTCATCACTGGCGGTCATTGTGGGTGCATAGGCACTAATCAAGACAGCACTGTTGCCACTGTTGCTGCATCAGCTGCAAGGTCATCAGCCTTGGCGACAGGCCACGAGGTTGCACTTCTAGGAGTGGTAGCAATGATGTCTTCACTGCAAATCCAACTCCAGCCTGCCTTGGCTGACCTTCGGGCTGCCCAATGCAGAAGAATGTGTAGCCGGCGTTGACTTCTGTGAGTTTGGTTTCTCCAGAAATTCTTGTCTCACTGAGAGCAGCAATGTCTATTCTGTATCTTGCCAGTTCACGGGCAATGATTGCAGTTCTCCGTTCATGACGATCAGCAGAGTCCAAAAGTGTGCGCACATTTCAAGAGGCCAGACACAGTTTAGTCTTTATCTTTTGTACTTTTTGTCGACCGCAGAATCGGATACTCAGCTGTTCATGGTGAACCAGCAGAGTGAGTGGAACGAGCGATGTTTAAGAAACCTTTTCTATCCCCTTCTTCCGTGAAAGAGAGCAGCGCTGTCCCTAAAAAGGGCTGCTCTGTCACCTGGGCAGGGTACGGATGGTACTGTCGTTCCAGGTAAGCATCAAACGACCATTACACCCAGGCCGCCTACATGCAGGTTTGTGGCTAAGTGCTCCCGGTGGTATCCTCCACCTGCACCCGTCGCCACTTGCCCATCGCCGCAGGACTTGAATGGCAATTGATTTGACACAATGAATGGATTATAGTGGGAAAAGCTTGTGTGACCGATCCCACTCTCTCTTCCACCAGTGACCGTTGCCAGCAAGCTCAGAACCTCAGAACCTGAGACCTGCTGGCGCAGCAAGCTGGCCGAAAGTGATCCCAAGATGGGAGCCCTACCGCCCTCCAGAGTGGCTTGTGACTGCTCCGCTGCGGTGCTGTCTTCGCCAATGTCATGACGTGCCGAGTTGTAGCCAGAAGACACCATGGCAGTCTTTGCCAGAGCCCACTTAGCCAGTCATTTTCAGGGTTCCTGCAAGGCCTTTCCATCTCGCGTAACGCCCTAGGTGATACTTCAGTACGAGCACCTTCATCACTGATGGCATAGCCCGAGTAGGCAATCCCCTACTTAACTGTTCACCCCCTCACCACGTTGAGGTGTGGGTCGGACTCAGAGGGGGAGTTACTAGTACTTATTATTAGATACTAGTACTTATTCATTAGATACTAGTACCTATTAAATAGATACAAGTATTCATTAGATACTAGTACCTATTTCGATAGTGACTAGTAACTATTCTTTTGTTACTAGTAACAAATGTAAATTTTTGCCATTTACTTCTATGGGGATCTGTCATTCAGATATCAACTATTCAGTTCTGACTAGAATGTATTCCAATTGTGACTAGTAGTTATTCATTAGGTACTAGTACTTATTTTTTAGATACTCAAGGTGTTTTTCACTTGAGCTTGATTGTGACTGAATAAATCGTCCCAGGTCTCTCCTACACCAACATGATAAATAACAGCTCCAGAATTTTTTTTTCTCTTCAGATAGACGAACACACACTCACAGATCAGAGGGACCATCACAGTAAAGACCCGTTTCCCATCTACACAGCGATCGACAAGCAATGCAAACAGAGCAACGATGGAGGTCTGTGTGTGTGTGTGTGTGTGTGAGATAGACAGACAGAGTTAATGTGTTTGTGTCAGCTGTTATATGGACGTGTTTCTGTCTGCAGACCCCTGGTTTGAGTTCACTCCATATGAAGCCGGTTATTCCCTCACTGGAGCGTTTGTGGAAACATCCAACTTTGGCAGCAAGTTTGAAAATGGGTGTAAGATCAAGAACCAGCCTGAGATTGACATGCTGTACCTGCAAGGTAACAAACTCTGTGTGACAGGAGAGTCCATCCATCCATCCATCCATCCATCCATCTTCTACCGCTTATCCGGGGCCGGGTCGCGGGGGCAGCAGTCTAAGCAGGGATGCCCAGACTTCCCTCTCCCTAGACACTTCCTCCAGCTCTTCCGGGGGGACACCGAGGCGTTCCCAGGCCAGCCGGGAGACATAGTCTCTCCAGCGTGTCCTAGGTCTTCCCCGGGGTCTCCTCCCGGTGGGACATGCCCGGAACACCTTCCCGGGAAGGCGTCCAGGAGGCATCCGGAAAAGATGCCCGAGCCACCTCAACTGACCCCTCTCGATGTGGAGGAGCAGCGGCTCTACTCTGAGCTCCTCCCGAGTGACCGAGCTTCTCACCCTATCTCTAAGGGATCGCCCAGCCACCCTGCGGAGAAAGCTCATTTCGGCCGCTTGTATCCGGGATCTTGTCCTTTCGGTCATGACCCACAGCTCATGACCATAGGTGAGAGTAGGAACGTAGATTGACTGGTAAATCGAGAGCTTCGCCTTGCGGCTCAGCTCCTTCTTTGCCACGACAGACCGGTACAGGGACCGCATTACTGCAGAAGCTGCACCGATCCGCCTGTCAATCTCCCGTTCCATCCTTCCCTCACTCGTGAACAAGACCCCAAGATACTTGAACTCCTCCACTTGAGGCAGGAGCTCTCCACCAACCTGAAGCGAGCAAACCACCCTTTTCCGACTGAGAACCATGGCCTCGGACTTGGAGGTGCTGATTTTCATCCCAGCCGCTTCACACTCGGCTGCAAACCGTCCCAGTGCATGCTGGAGGTCCTGGTCTGATGAGGCCAACACAACAACATCATCCGCAAAGAGCAGAGATGAAATCGTGTGGTGCCCAAACCCGACCCCCTCCGGCCCCTGGCTGCGCCTAGAAATTCTGTCCATAAAAATTATGAACAGAACCGGCGACAAAGGGCAGCCCTGCCGGAGTCCAACACGCACCGGGAACAAGTCTGACTTACTGCTGGCAATACGAACCAAGCTCCTGCTCCGGTCGTACAGGGACCGGATAGCCCTTAGCAAAGGGCCCCGGACCCCATACTCCCGGAGCACCCTCCACAGGCCGCCGCGAGGGACACAGTCGAATGCCTTCTCCAAATCCACAAAGCACATGTAGATTGGTTGGGCAAACTCCCATGAGCCCTCCAGCACCCTGTAGAGGGTATAGAGCTGGTCCAGTGTTCCACGACCGGGACGAAAACCACACTGTTCCTCCTGAATCCGAGGTTCTACTATCGGCCGGATTCTCCTCTCCAGTACCCTGGCATAGACTTTCCCAGGGAGGCTGAGAAGTGTGATCCCCCTATAGTTGGAGCACACCCTCCGATCCCCCTTCTTGAAAAGAGGGACCACCACCCCGGTCTGCCAGTCCAAAGGTACTGTCTCCAACCGCCACGCGATGTTGCAGAGGCGTGTCAGCCAAGACAGCCCCACAACATCCAGAGACTTGAGGTACTCAGGGCGGATCTCATCCACCCCCGGTGCCTTGCCACCGAGGAGTTTCTTGACTACCTCGGTGACTTCAGCTTGGGTGATGGACGAGTCCGCCTCCGAGCCCTCAGCCTCTGCTTCCTCAATGGAAGACGTGACGGCGGGATTGAGGAGATCCTCGAAGTATTCCTTCCACCGTCCGGTGATATCCCCAGTCGAGGTCAACAGCTGCCCACCTCCACTGTAAACAGCGTTGGTAGGGCACTGCTTCCCCCTCCTGAGGCGCCGGACGGTTTGCCAGAATCTCTTCGAGGCCGACCGATAGTCCTTCTCCATGGCCTCACCGAACTCCTCCCAGGCCCGAGTTTTTGCCTCCACAACCACCCGGGCTGCAGTCCGCTTGGCCCGTCGGTACCCATCAGCTGCCTCAGGAGTCCCACAAGCCAGCCAGGCCCGATAGGACTCCTTCTTCAGCTTGACGGCATCCCTTACTTCCGGTGTCCACCACCGGGTTCGGGGATTGCCGCCTCGACAGGCACCGGAGACCTTACGGCCACAGCTCCGAGTGGCCGCGTTGACAATGGAGGTGGAGAACATGGTCCACTCGGACTCAATATCTCCAGACTCCCTCGGGATCTGGTCGAAGCTCTGCCGGAGGTGGGAGTTGAAGATCTCTCTGACAGGAGATTCGGCCAAACGTTCCCAACAGACCCTCACAGTACGTTTGGGTCTGCCGAGTCTGTCCAGCTTCCTCCCCCGCCATTGGATCCAACTCACCACCAACTCACCGGCCGTATGTCCAAGACATACGGCCGGAGGTCAGATGAAACGACCACAAAGTCGATCATCGACCTCCGGCCTAGGGTGTCCTGGTGCCATGTGCACTGATGGACACCCTTATGCTTGAACATGGTGTTCGTTATGGACAAGCTGTAACTAGCACAGAAGTCCAATAACAGAACACCACTCGGGTTCAGATCAGGGGGGCCGTTCCTCCCAATCACGCCCCTCCAGGTGTCACTGTCGCTGCCCACGTGGGCGTTGAAGTCCCCCAGTAAAACGATGGAGTCCCCAGTCGGAGCACTTTCCAGCACCCCTCCCAGAGACTCCAAGAAGGCCGGGTACTCTGCACTGCCGTTCGGCCCGTAAGCACAAACGACAGTGAGAGACCTATCCCCAACCCGAAGGCGTAGGGAAGCGACCCTCTCGTTCACCGGGGTGAACTCCAACACATGGCGGCTGAGCTGGGGGGCTATAAGCAAACCCACACCAGCCCGCCGCCTCTCACCATGGGCAACTCCAGAGTGGTGAAGAGTCCATCCTCTCTCGAGGAGTGTGGTTCCAGAGCCCAAGCCGTGCGTAGAGGTGATCCCAACTATCTCTAGTCGGAATCTCCGAACCTCACGCACAAGCTCAGGCTCCTTCCCCGCCAGAGAGGTGACATTCCATGTCCCTAGAGCTAGATTCCGCGTCCAGGGATCGGGTTGTCTAGGCTCCCGCCTTCGACTGCCGCCCGATCCACTTTGCACCGGCCCCTTACGGTCCCTCCTGCAGGTGGTGGGTTCACTGGAGGGTGGCCCCACGTCACTCCTTCGGGCTGAGCCCGGCCGGACCCCATGGGGGGAGGCCCGACCACCATGCGCTCGCATACGAGCCCCAACCCCGGGCCTGGCTCCAGGGTGGGGCCCCGGCTGCGCCATACCGGGCGACGTCACGGTCCTCCTTTTTTTGGGCATCATAAGGGGTTTTGAACCGCTCTTAGTCTGACCCGTCGCCTAGGACCTGTTTGCCTTGGGAGACCCTACCAGGGGCATATAGCCCCAGACAACATAGCTCCTAGGTTCATTCGGGTACTCAAACCCCTCCACCACGGTAAGGTGGCAGTTCAAGGAGGGGGTGACAGGAGAGTTTATTCATATTTATAATATCAACCTACATTCTCTTGATTCTCCATTGTACATTGACCTGAATTAGAGAATAGTGTAAAATAGATCAATAGTATCTGGGATTGATCTGGAGATCAGGGGTCTCAAGCCTCTGAGAATTACTCACAAGAACACTGCTAAGAATTGACTTAAGAGTAAAACAATTCTTGGCTCAGAGCTGCTTCTAAAAGTTAGTTATCAAGCAACTCAGTCGTAATTTAAGTGAAGTGTAGGACTAAATCTTAAGTGTCAGTCTTAGAGATAATTCACAACACTTTGCTGTGCCAAAAACGGGATTTTGGATGACGACATAGTTATGGACCAATCACTGAATAGATTTCCTTATTTAAGAATATTCTCAGATAAATTTACATTGAATGGTGAAAGTTTACATTCAACACACATTTGACAATAAATAATTTTCAAGAGAATACATTGATATACACATTGGAAATTAAAGATAAACACGGTTTCCACCATGTCTTAATTACACATTTTAAACTGGTGTGCTGATAACTGATATAGCCTAGATTTTATGATAAAATCAGCCACTGTGGACTCCAAAAGAAAACTGAATTGGGAACACACATACCTCTGTTAGAATCTCAGAAAATTTGGCTTTTGGTTTCATGACCCTTTAAGAAATAACTTGCTTTTACATTAAAGTAGGTGTAAATTTCATGAATTCTCAGCGCTTAAGACTATGAGACTTTGAGAAGCTTAATAAATACGGGCCCAGGTCTGTCAAAACTGAAATATAAAGCATTAAAATTAGAAATGCTGAAAAATCATTAAAATCATTTCACCAACACACTGAGGTGCTGTTTTTCAACATAACCCTTCTCATTACACAGTGATTTAAAGGAAAGATCATTTTTGCTTAACAATAAGAGCTTAAATCAGACTGTTTGTATTACAAATGTATTATAAAAATGATACATTTTGTTTATTGTGAAGTACACTTTTAAGCTTATATGTGTTTTCTGCAGCTCTGTGCGGCAGCGCTTTAGCTGATGGAGCCGAGATCCGTAAATTCCTCTGGGAAAAAATAGGAGGTGCAACTTCATTTGTTCTGAAGATTCAGTTCTGTCTAAAGCTGAGAGTCATTTGATTATCATGTGAACCTTAATTCTGTTTGATTTCCCCCCCCAGAGTTATTACATTTAATACCTAAATTTAAATCACAAACAGAAATGTTGATGTGTACGGGATCGAGTGAAGGTAAAGCATTTATTACAGCTTTTATTTATTGACAAGTGTATTTATCTTTTGTGGTATATGTGGAAGATCATTCAGTGCTGTGTTTCCGAAACTCTGGAAATTCTCTTCTTTTAACTCTTTGTTACATTTCTACTATACACTCAACTAAAAACCTCTTGTATGTATATATGTCCTATCTATGTGATGCATACTAATGCTTAATGCTGTGTTTTTGTTATCTTCTTGTACAGCGACCTTGACCTTGGGAAAGGCACTTTATAAATAAAACGTATTATTATTATTATTATTATTTTGTGTCTAATGATGCTTCCTGCTGAGGAATAAAAGTTAAACTCATACTGATGAAAAATAAAAGTGAGCTATAATGATGAGTGTCACCTTAAAACACCTGATATCTGAATGTCATAAATTTGGGGATGGAAAGCACTTGATATTCAAGACATTTTGCCCTGTGTTCATGTTTGTTCAAGGTGTGTTTTCTTCCGAAGAGTCAAACTCCCCGGACATAGACCGATGTTACCAGGTGCTCATTGATCTTGTGGACATGAATCTCTTGGTTTTGAATGGCGAAGATCCATCTGATCTTGAAGAATGCATCAAAACAGAGATGAACGGTAAGAATACACAGAAGTGTGCTAGAAAATGTATCTTTAATGCCCTTTCAGCAACATTTAAACAGTAAAATAATAAACTACAAACTAATTAATGAAACGGTAATATGCAAAAACATCAGTTATGGCCAACAAAAACTCCATTTAACACAAGATACACAAACCTGCATCAGATTAAAAGAACTCAATCATGTTCTCCTCTTTTCACAGAGATCACTGGAGTCAATCATCGGAGGACTTTTCAAACAAAGCGTTTGAAAATCGCAAAAATAGATAATGCAAAACAGTCTGTGGAACATTTCACTGAGGATGTGTGTAATAAATTGAGTAGTTGGTTCAGTTTCTGGCAGCTTGGTAGGTTGAACTGTCTTTACAATGTGTTGATTTGTATAATACTTCATTTTTGATTTTCTAGCCAAGATTAATGCATGAACCGAAATGTGCTTTACTTTAAGCTTCCATAAAGCTTCCAATAGCACCATCTTAGTGAAAAACAAATATATTAAAATGTATTTAAAATACATTGTTTTGTGCTAAGCATACTACAAATACATTTACATATTTATTTGCTTAATAAAAATACCCTGCAATTGTAGTTTTGGAATACCAAACTGGTATACTTAAAGTCTGCTAAACTGGAACAACTTATTTTGTACTCAGTGCACTTTAATTGTGAGGAAATAGTGCTGAGGTCCAGCTGAAGATACACTTAAGTATATTTTATTTTTATATTTGCGAAAGTGGAACAATTGCAAGTATACTTTAAGTACACTTTAAATATCATGCATTTAAAACTGATATTATACAGCAATCATACAATCTTTATTAATGATATTAAAACACATTTTAGGCATAATATTAAGAAATGTGCAGTGAGAAATAAAGAAATACTCCAAAAAGTTTATATCGTTTATTATAGTTTTATATCAGTAAGTATTAAGTGATATGTCAATAAATATGTTAATATTTTTAATAGTTTGGTATAGGATTTTTTTCCACTAGGGTAACGAAAAAGGTTTTAACAGACTGATGCCACAGAAGAACATTTAGACATCCAATGATGTACTTTAAATCTGAAGAATCTATCATGAAACATGTCTCCAAAGAACCGTATAGTCAACTAAAAAACAGATACAGAATATAAAACAGTATCAGAACCATTTACTGAATTTAAGAACCACTGTGTATTTGTTTTACAGATCTTTGTACTAGTATTGTTATATGTATGGCTCATTGGATCTGGGGCAGGAAATATGACTTTCTTCACAACATGAAAGGTGAGAACAGAAACTCATAGACAGATGCTAACTGGAAATTCATTGTGAATAATATAATAATGCTGTGATCTCTCAGATGAAGCAGTGCCCTCCGCTCTTCTGGAAAGTGAGACGAGAGACTATATAGACGCTGGACTGTTGCTGAACTCCCCCTATTTCTCAGTGCTGAGAGAAGAGAGACACATCAACCTCATCATTTCACTGGATTTCAGTGAGGGGGATCCTTTCATGGTATTATATGCATTTACTCATAGAAGTTCATTTAAAGGGTGAAAAAAAAATCACCTATCAATCATCATTTACTCCCTCGCGTGTCGTTCCAAATGTGACTGGTTTCTTCTGTAGAACACAATAGGAGATTTTTTTAAATAATCTTTCTGCTTTTTTCCTCATGACATTCAAAGTGACCACCAGAATTCACACTAACGTAAAATAAACACATTAACAGATAATTACAAATGCTGTATATAATTTAAATGGCTAAAAAAAACAAAAACAAGAAAGAAAACCATTTAAAAATAGAGCATGTGTTTTTATCTAACCATATTCATTTATAATACCTAGAGAGTGCTGTCCGTTAGCATTCTCATTTATCTCAAATGGGGTTTCTTATCCTGACGATTTTGGTGAATACTTTAAATTTAAACTTGAAATGTCTGTCTAACCCTTTTAATCAAACAATAATGTGCTGTTTTTCTACTGCAGACAGTGAGGGAAGCTGCTGAGATGTGCGGGAAACTAAACATCCCTTTCCCTGAGGTCAACATTCCTGATGAAGACTTAAAGAAACCGAAGGACTTCTATGTGTTCAAAGGCCAAAACACTCCAACCGTGATACACATCCCTCTCTTTAATGTGGCCAACTGTGGAGGCAAGTTATGATCTTACAATGTCCTGAATAAAACTGAAATATCAACTGTGTTCTGATTTAAGTGTGTTAATGTTTCTTCAGATGATATTAAGAAGTGGTGTAAAGAATATAAGACCTTTCAAGGTCCTTACAAGCCTGAAAAGATCACTAAACTGATGGAGGTCGCTGGAAAAAACATCACAAACAACAAAGACAATCTGCTGGAGCAGATTCGTCACGCCATGAAAAAGCACAAATAATGAATAATAAATATCAGTGGTGTACAGCGTTCTGAAACAAGACGGCAAAGTCCTCACTGTTTGTTTTAATGTAAATTCAAGTTACACTTAATGTGGACACATTTTTGACGCATGTGAAATGTGCATGAAAACATGTGGACGGAGCAATAGGCCAATCATTATGTTTTTTTCTGTTTAATGTTAAATAGTTTTTGCATGTTTCAGTCTGTTCATATAAACAGCTGATCATTAAAGGTGCTGTATGTAACTTTTTCACTCTACTAAAGCATAAAAATACCATAATATGTTTGCAGATATTTGGGAAACATGCTAAGTTCACATACTTGTTTCTTTGAAAAACACTTCTACAGCCAGTTATTTTACTTTGAAATGTGCGTTTCCAGGCTGGAATGTTTCTTTTTGTTTTGGTCTGTGATACTGCACGTTGCCAATTTTCATTGTCCATTGCGCTCGTTCCTGTTGCGCGTGCTCAAACTGGCAACCCGAGTGAGCGCCGTCCAGTCTGAGGAGCGGGAGGCGGGAGAAACCACGATCTCCGATATTTTGAATAATACTGCAGTACCTGTTTCGACCACTAGTAGTCATTCTTACATACTGCACCTTTAATAATCAAATCAACCATAACACAGACTGGCTTACAACTATGATTGCTGATTAAAATGTTGTATTACTTTGCTTCTGTTAAAATTAATTAATAAATCATTCTCTACAGATATGGTTTTGTCCTGGTCAGTTGATATCAAACAGCACAAATGCTCATTATTATGAAACTGATAGTTGTGGTCCTGGATGCTGATTGGACAATCCAGAGTTCCAGTTTACAATCTCATAACTCTTTATAATTTTAAGAGTGAGAGAAAGAGAGAGAGAGAGAGACAGAGAAAGACAGAGAAAGAGAGAAAGAAAGAAAGAGAGAGAGATTTATTTTTTATTTTTAAACACCTTTAATTACAATAAACAAACCATCAATAATCAACATTTAAATCAAACATCAATCAATAAAAAAAAAAAAAACTTTGTTTTAAATAAGAAAGAATAATTCATCATTACCAATTTCGCAATTATATATCCCCTTACAACACCAAATTATTTCAAACTTCATAAAGTCGTCCATTGCTTTATAATAATTAAAATCTATTAGGATTCTAGATATCACAGAATTACCAAACACAGCTTCTAAACTATTACATACACCTTGATCAACTTTCTCCTTTCTTGTAATATAAATCACCATCTTTGCCTGGCCTAAAATAAAATTAAACACCTGACATTGATTCTTGCAGCTCTGGGAATATTTGAAACCACAAATAAACATCTTCATTGAAAAACACTCATTAAAACATTTAAAAATGTTGTTTAAAACAATAAATAAATGTTTCAACCTTGAACACTGCATGAATACATGAAATACAGTTTCCCTTTGTAAACAGTAAGGACAATTCTGATCAACGTCAGGATTAATTACCGAAACAAATGCGTTCACAGCAATAGCCCCATATAACAATCTCCATTGCAAGTCCCCAATTCTCTTGGGCAATGGTGACTTATACAACACTCTCCATTCAGGCTTTTCATCCTCTTCTAATTGAAGTACATTACGCCATGGCGTGTCAATTCTTTTATCCAAAGCCTTCTTATTAAACACTTTGACACAAATCCTATAACACCTTTCCAGATGCACAATCAATGCCTACTACAATCAAATCTTTGACTTTTAAAAAAGTGCTCTCACAATCGCCCATCAAGGGAGTTAGATACAAATTGGGAAATGGATCATTACAATCCGGGTTAATAAACCCCCAAAAATAATCTGTTAACCCTTGTATGGTGTTCGGGTCTGTTGGACCCGTTTTCATCTTTTATCAAAAGAAAAATGATACGATTCATTATTTTTTCAACCTCAGACTCATTGGCCTTGGGTCATTTTCTGTGAAGAACATATATCAAAACACATTTTCAATGACCACACACTGTACACCCCCCCTACACATTTATATTACACACAGGATGCTAATAAAAGTGTGGAAATGTTTAGGTCCTGTTTACCTTTACTCTGTCCTCCTCCTGTCAGGGCTTGCTGTTATTGTGTGTGTGTGTGTGTGTGTGTGTGTGTGTGTGAGTGTGTGTTGCGTGTGTGTGTGAGAGAGAGATTGTAAGTGTGAGTGCAAAAGTGAGTTTTGTTTCTACCCCTGCCGTTCCTGCACAAGGCTGCGATTCTTAAATGTGATCTAACAAAGCTAAAGAGGAAATATTAACCATAAAGGCTGTTTATATTGCTTGTAATTGGGATGAAGTAAACATCTGTTGAGTATTTTAACATAAATTGTTTGATTATGTTGAATTAAAAACCCAAAAATGCAGCGGGTCCACCAGACCCACGAACACTGGCTGAATAACAAAAATATGAACACCACACAAGGGTTAACAATTTCAACTCATTTTCAGAAAGGGCTGACCTCCATTTCTACTCTCTGGCAACCAAAGGAGTAGACCTCACCCCCATCTGTCCAGTCACTGAATTCACATCTTTAAAATCCGCTCCTGCTATCCGTTGTGCATGTCCAATAGTTAAAGTTCCAGAGTTGATAAGATTCTCTTCAGTCACAGAGTAACCCAGGTCATTGGACAGATCCAAGCGTGAGCCAAAAATTAATGGCTCTTGCAGCAACCAGTACATATTGTGTTAGTTGTGGCGAAAATCACATTAAAATCTTCATGATGAAAATTTAAAGTTAAGTCTTCAACATTTCAATTCTTCAACATTATCTTTTAGAATCATATACAGTAGACATACCGTCTAAACGACACCACATGTTTTAGTAGAGAAGACTTTCCTGTTTCTTTATTGTTGACACCATTTTACCATATCTCCAATATCCATTAATATTAATACATAAAACAAACAAATAATGAGAATGAGTGATAAGTCCGGAAGGAATAACAGAGGGGAAGTATGGAATGTGGATGAATGACTAAGTGCTATCGGGATTGCGTGTGCACCCGCTTCTCCAATAGCAGCATCAACAGGTGAGAAAAGTGTATGTGTGTGTGACTGTGTGTGTGAATATGTGTGCCAGTGGCTCCACTTGCAGCGGTGAAGAAGGTCACAGAAAAGTAAATGCATCAGCAACTAATTTAGATGCATCCTGTGACACCACAGCCTTGCTCCCTAGAAGCTCAGTGTTATATGCGCTAGGAAAAAATCCTGAAGCCTCCATGCTCAACCGTTTCTGACTCTGGACTCTTGCATTAAAGAGTCCATGAGAGCAGAGCTACCCGGGGAGATTATAGATAAGCCTCAGCCAAGTCTTTAGCACTACATCTAGCAGCCGAACCAGCAACTCTACATATAACCAAACATGAACACAAGCCTAAGGGAGCAGCGTACCGAAGGGAACATACGAGACAAGAATCCCCCGGTTTCCAAGAATAACCAGACTAATGAGGTGGAGTGACAGCAGAGGTTTGCTAACCACAATACAACCATAACATTCCCGCTCTGACCTTCAAGTAACCTGGGGAGGGGGATCAACCCATTTACAAGGAGCATGATCCTACATTAGCTGAATACAGATTCCTCCATTATCTCGACACCTTGATGTGGAAAAATCGTTTCCCTCAAAAAAAGAAAAAACTTTATCTAAAATTTATCTGAACAACGAGGCAATGACTGTAGACAAGGACAAATGTATAGTACGAAGCACAAAGCAGTCGACTAATTTTTGGCTCAAATGGAACCTCATACACGACAGCTAAAACGTTCTATATAGTATGAATACTACATTCGCCATGTTGTCATTATCATGTGACCTACCAGTTGCGTCGCTTCACTGCCATTCACAAATCCTCTCCCGTGGCCTCATGTGATAGTAAAGTGTCCATCGCAGGCATACTTCAGAATCTTGCCAGAAGTAGTAGGTCATCCAGGTACTTTTGCCTACTCTTCTATGAGTTTAATGGGTGGAAGGATCTTTTTTTACAGGGGGTGAGGTAGAAGAGGATCCTGCCGCCAACAACCAGCCCCACTTACCATCCATCACCCCCCCCAGAGCCAGACCCAGCGTCCACGGCCACTGTGGAGATGTAGCCACAGCCCACTGCAGACCAGGAGACCTGCTGGTTTCCCTCAGTCCCTCGGATCATCCAATGTCTCTGCCATAGAGCCCTGCACGGGCCTCAAATCTAGGCCCGAGCCCGGCCCTGGCCCGAGACGCTCAGGCCCTAGCCCGACCCGTGTCCGACAGCTCATCAGAATTATCAGCCCGAGTCCGACCCGAGCCCGTTTTTTTTTTTTTTTTTTTTTTTTCATTACACAGCGGCAGCCATGTGTAGCCATTGGCATTCCAATTTGCAGCCATTAATATAGGTCAGTTTTGTTAGTTATGTTTCTTTTCATTTCTTTATTAAGTTAATTTAGACAAATGTTTGGAGCATTTTTTTTTTTTAGATGACGACCAAGCAGCCGAGCCGACAGCGAGTAAAACATGTGATCAGTTTAGCCTCTCAAATCAACGCTAATACTTTACTTGGCTACAATAAAATCCATAGATATAGCCTAAAACACTTCAAGCATATCACACAGACAGTAAGTTTAATAAACCACAGTGAGTAAAACATCATTTTTGAAATACCTCAGTATTGCTCAGGCTGCTCGCAACAGCGCTCGCAAACGAAATGAGCAACAGCCTACAATCTAAACAAATTCAATTAAATTAATTAAAAACCAACTTGCCGGTTATCTTACCTCAAAAATGCACCACAGAACATGGCCATTCTTTTTTCCAGTAGTTTCCAACAGTTAAACGAAAATAAAGTCCAATCAAACGAAAAATATCAGTATCCAACAGTTAAACGAAAATAAAGCCCAATCAAACGAAAAGTTGGAACAGTCTCTTAGAGCGCATCGTAAAAAAAGAATAGCATCCACAGGAGATTTTAACCCAGTCCTCCTCTCTTCTATCACTCTTCCCGCTGCGTTTTAAGTTGGCCATCTGCGATTTTTCTCTTAATATTCTCCATTATTTGCACATGAGGTGAATCGTGGGTCGCGCTGATGGGAAACCTTCTGTGTGCGTGCGTGCGTGCGTGCGTGCGTGAGACTTTCATGTCAGTTATATGTCAGTGTAAGATTATGAAAGTTATGAGGTTATGAAATGTCTTTCTATGTTTGTTTTTCTATCGTCGACGTCAACTTCTTTTTTTTTTATTAATGTCTAAAAATATAAAAAGAAGGATAACCGAAAAAAAGCCAGAGGCCCGGCCCGCATGTGACCTATGACGTAAAAATTGGCCCGAAGCCCGGCCCTAGGGGCGTAAATAAGTCGGGGCCCGTCGGGCTCGGGCTGAAATGCAGGGCTCTACTCTGCCATACAACCTGGATTCACCTTGGGACTTTGAGTCACCAACTCTGCCATGGCATGGAGATTCCCTGGCTCTGCCTCATCACTCTGAGCCCTCAGCTCCACCTCGGACCGTCGACCAATCGGCTTCGCACTGGCTCCTCGCCTCCTCGGCTCTGCCCGTTACTGTTGCCCTCTCAGCTCCACCCAGCTCCCTCATCCCACTGGTTCTACCTGGGTCAGTCGTCCCCACACCATCGCCATGGACTTCCGGGCTATTTGCTGCGCTCCAGCCCTCCACCACTATGGCTCCGTTGGGCTCCTCCATCCCTCAGATTTCACTGGGGTCCTTTCCACTTCCACTTCCACTCCTCCATGGGCTCTTCCACCGGCCACTCCTCCATGGGCGCTTCCACCGGTCACTCCTCCATGGGTGCTTCCACCGGTCACTCCTCCATGGGCTCTTCCACCGGCCACTCCTCCATGGGCTCTTCCACCAGTCACTCCTCCATGGGCTCTTCCACCGGCCACTCCTCCATGGGCTCTTCCACCGGCCACTCCTCCATGGGCTCTTCCACCGGCCACTCCTCCATGGGCTCTTCCACCGGCCACTCCTCCATGGGCACTTCCACCGGTCACTCCTCCATGGGCGCTTCCACCGGCCACTTCTCCATGCTCCATGGGCTCTTCAACTGGACACTCCTCCATGGGCGCTTCCACCGGCCACTTCTCCATGCTCCATGGGCTCTTCCACCGGCCACTCCTCCATGGGCTCTTCCACTGGTCACTCCTCCATGGGCGCTTCCACCGGCCACTCCTCCATGGGCTCTTCCACCGGCCACTTCTCCATGCTCCATGGGCTCTTCAACTGGACACTCCTCCATGGGCGCTTCCACCGGCCACTCCTCCATGGGCTCTTCCACTGGTCACTCCTCCATGGGCGCTTCCACCGGCCACTTCTCCATGCTCCATGGGCTCTTCAACTGGACACTCCTCCATGGGCTCTTCCACTGGTCACTCCTCCATGGGCACTTCCACCGGCCACTCCTCCATGGGCTCTTCCACCGGTCACTCCTCCATGGGCACTTCCACCGGCCACTCCTCCATGGACTCCATTCATTATTTAGTGTATCATTTTGCTGTATAGCCAGACGGATCAGATCCAGAAGTTTCACTCTGTTGTTTGTGATGTTTTTTCCAGCGACCTCTATCAGTTTAGTGATCATCTCAGCACTGTAAGGACCTTGAAAAGTGTGATATTTTTCCTTGCATTCCTCAAAATCATCTGAAGAAACATTAACACACTTAAATCAGAACATTGCATTGTTTTATTCAGGACATTGTAAGATCATAACTTGCCTCCACAGTTGACCACATTAAAGAGAGGGATGTGTATCACGGTTGGAACATTTTGTCCGTTGAACACATAGAAGTCCTTCGGTTTCTTTATGTCTTTTTTAGAAATGTTGACCTCAGGGAAAGGGATGTTTAGTTTTCTGCACGTCTCAGCAGCTTTCTTCACTGTCTGCAGTGGAAAAACAGCTCATTATTGTTTAATTAAAAAGGTTAGACTGTTTAAATTTAAGAAATGTTGTCTGAAATTGTCAGGATGAGAAACCCCCCTCTGAGATAAATGGGAATGCTAATAGATGGCACTCTTTAGGCATCATAATATGGTTACATGAACACCCATGCACCATATTTTTATATGGTTTTATTTTATCTGTTTAACTGTTTAAAATGTTGTCAGGTGTCTTGGTTGTTGTGTATCGTACGAACAGGAAAATACTAGAATAAGTCTTAAAGTGATAATTCACCCCAAAATTAACATTTTCCCCTGATTTACTCACCCTTAAGCCAGCCTAGGTGTATATGACATCCTTCTTTCAGACGAATACAATCGGCGTGAAATGTCCTGGCTCTTCCAAGCTTTATAATGAGGAGTGAATGGGCACTATTTTTCCATACAATACAAGTGCATCTTTCCATCATAAAAGTGTCTCAAACGGCTCTGAGGGGTTAATAAAGGCCTTCTGACGTGAAGCGCTGCTTTGGTGTAAGAAAAATATCAAAAGAGTAACCCTTGAACTTGACGCACAACGTAATGACGAACGCAGTTGCCCAGCCCAGTTTGTTTAAACCGCGAGAGGCGTCGAAGCTTACGCTACTACTACATCATACGTCATACATCGTCAAGTGTTACTCTTGTGGCGTAAGTCAAAGTACGGCCGTCTGCCGAAAGCTAGTTATTTTAGACGACAAAGTTTTAAATATGGATATTTTTCATACAAAAATACAACGTTTCACTTCAGAAGGCCTTTATTAACCCCTCAGAGCCGTTTGGGACACAAATGCAGAACAATTAGTCCATGCGTTCATGACATCAAGGCTAGATTATTGTAATGCTCTACTGGGTGGTTGCCCTGCACGCTTAACAAACAAACTACAGCTGGTCCAAAACGCAGCAGCTCGAGTTCTTACCAGAACCAGGAAGTGTGACCATATTAGCCCGGTTCTGTCAACACTGCATTGGCTCCCTATTAAACATTGTATAAATTTTAAAATATTGCTGATTACTTACAAAGCACTAAATGGTTTAGCTCCGCAGAATTTAAGCGAGCTCTTAAAGGAGAACTCCGGTCAATTTTAACATTGAGCTCATTTTTTTGTACATTTGGAGTGCTGTCAATACAGAGAACAACGACAAAAATCGGTGTTGCCTACACCGAGTTATTCTATTTTTAAAATTTGCACCCTATTGACTTCAATGGGGCAAGTAGTAAGCCTGCTTTTTAGCCTCTTAACATCCTTTAAGTGTCATTACAAGTGCACAGAAAATGTGAGTGATTCCTTCCGAGTGAACACGGGTGGATCTGACTGCAGTAGATGTTAGAGATATTAATAAAAATGAAGTTAATTCAGCCAGCGCTCATACCTTTGTTTACATCCTGTTTTCGGTGGAAGGCCATAGTAATCATTTGTCGAGTTCAAAAAAATCCTCTGTGTGTTCAACATCTGATTCGGATGAACTATCCATCAGATCTGATATTCTCAGAACACCACACAGCACCGTCATCGGCTGGGCTGACAGTCTGAGTCTCCACTGTTGCTTAGTTACCTATGATCACGCGCGTGAACTCGACAATCGATTACTATGGCCTTCCACCGAAAACAGGATGTAAACAAAGGTATGAGCGCTGGCTGAATTAACTTCATTTTTATTAATATCTCTAACATCTACTGCAGTCAGATCCACTCGTGTTCACTCGGAAGGAATCACTCACATTTTCTGTGCACTTGTAATGACACTTAAAGGATGTTAAGAGGCTAAAAAGCAGGCTTACTACTTGCCCCATTGAAGTCAATAGGGTGCAAATTTTAAAAATAGAATAACTCGGTGTAGGCAACACCGATTTTTGTCGTTGTTCTCTGTATTGACAGCACTCCAAATGTACAAAAAAATGAGCTCAATGTTAAAATTGACCGGAGTTCTCCTTTAATGCATTATAGTCCTTCACGTCTATTGCGATCTCAAAATTCCGGCCAGCTGATAATACCTAGAATATCAAAATCGACTGCTGGTGGTAGATCCTTTTCCTATTTAGCACCAAAACTTTGGAACAGTCTTCCTACCATTGTCCGGGAAGCAGACACACTCTGTCAGTTCAAAGCCAGATTAAAGACACATCTCTTTGACCTAGAATACACATAAAAAATTATAGACTTCTTTAATTCAATGATTAGGCTGCATAGATTAGATCAGGTTAATCAGGAACACTTCCCATAAATCCTGATGTACTCGTTACATCATAAGAAGAATGGCGTCTACGCTAATATTAGTCTCTTTGTTTATCCCGAGTTTTACCGCAGTCCGCCGGATCCAGATCTGATGAAGGACCTGCGCCTGGACGCGACGACAGCGCAGTCCTGAAGTGTCAGCTAGGCTCTTCCCTGTGAAGGCCTCCCTCCCCTCCCTTTACCTCTCTACAGATAAAGCATTGTCGGGATAATTCCGGTTTGCTTGGCTACGCAGAAGCGATAAAAATTCTGTATTATAAATTTTAAGGCCAGACAAGTAGTTTGTTGGGGGTTGATTTGTAGGGAAGGACTACACGCCTGCACACATATATTCAAATGCACATACTGAACTCATAATACACATGTGCACGCCGTCAGCGTTCTCACTGGTTCGCGTTTTTGAAGTTTGCACAAGAAAGAACTTAAGAGTTTTCTGTTAAAACGGTGTCGTGTTAGCGCCCCCTAAGTTAATAACTAATGATCGTTGCGACGGAAGTGAATCAGTCAAACTTTAGCTGGACAATATCTTTATCCTAGAGTGTTTTCCATAATTTCCAATTATCAATGTAAAGCCGCTTTGGAACAATCTACATTGTTAAAAGCACTATATCAATGAAGATGACTTGACTTGATTTAAAGAACTACGAAGAGGCTAGGAACTAATGAATAACAATGAAAACGAACAATCTCAGAGAAATTGGTAAAACGGAACTAAAATAAAAACATATTTGTAATTATCTGTTAATGTGTTTAAATCCTGTACATTTTAGGTTAGTGTGAATTCTGGTGGTCAATAAGAATGAAAAAAAGCAGCAAGATTATTTAAAAGTCTCCTGTTGTGTTCTCGGGTTTGGAACAGCATTAGAGAGGGAGTAAATGATGATTTCTAGGGGATTTATCTCTTTAAATTAACTTCTATGAGTGAATTCTCTGTGCGTATAATACCGTGAAAGGATCACCGTCACTGAAATCCAGTGAAATGATGAGGTCGATGTTTCTCTCTTCTCTCAGCACTGAGAAATAGGGGGAGTTCAGCAACAGTCCTCCATCTATATAGTCTCTTGTCTCACTTTCCACAAGAGCGAAGGGCACTGCTTTATCTGAGGGATCACAGCATTATTATATTATTCACAATGAATTTCCAGTTAGCATCTGTCTATGAGTTTCTGTTCTCACCTTTCATGTTGTAAAGAAAGTCATATTTACTGCCCCAGATCCACTGAGCCATACATATAACAATTCTCTTCCAAAGACCTGTAAAACAAATACACAGTGGTTCTTAAATTCAGTAAATATTCTGATATTGGGCAATTCCACGCAAAACTGTCACATCCATAACGCCAACACAATGCCATGGTATTTAGTTGGCGTTATGGATGTGACAGTTTTGCGCGGAATTGCCCTATTGTTTTATACAAACAACAGAACACGGAACTCAGGACAGGAACATGGAACAGGAAACAGACGACAATAACTGGAGGATTATGGAGGCCACTGTGCTCTTAGGAACATTAAAGTGCAGCAGAAATTTTTTTGTAACCTTGGCCAGATCTGTGCCTTGCCACAATTCTGTCTCTGAGCTCTTCAGGCAGTTCCTTTGACCTCATGATTCTCATTTGCTCTGACATGCACTGTGAGCTGTAAGGTCTTATATAGACAGGTGTGTGGCTTTCCTAATCAAGTCCAATCAGTATAATCAAACACAGCTGGACTCAAATGAAGGTGTAGAACCATCTCAAGGATGATCAGAAGAAATGGACAGCACCTGAGTTAAATATATGAGTGTCACAGCAAAGGGTCTGAATACTTAGGACATTTCAGTTTTTCTTTTTTAATAAATGTGCAAAAATGTCTACAATTCTGTGTTTTTCTGTCAATGTGGGGTGCTGTGTGTACAATAATGAGGAAAAAAAATGAACTTAAATGATTTGAGCAAATGGCTGCAATATAACAAAGAGTGAAAAATGTAAGGGGGTCTGAATACTTTCCGTACCCACTGTATATATGAAGGGCTTTTTGCTTAAGTATTAAGGTTTAATTTAATTTTATATGTTTCTGAATCATTGGGTTTGTGGTTTGAAAACAATCTGCTCCATATAGTTCAAACACATATTAGCTTTTACACTTCTATGCATATATGCACTTCTATGCCCTTCTCTGGAGCTCATGTTTATCACCTCCACCTCCCACGATGATATCTAGACCTTCAGAGCCCTATAAAAGAGCCTCTTCTGTCTGATCTGAGAGTCGACGGCTGCTGATCTGCTGATATTGGTGAAGCATCAGGATTTTACAAGACTATACAAGAACAGTGAGTATATGTTTTAAAGTTAGTTTTTAGTTTAAAGTTACCAACTTGCATTTAAAAAAAACTGTGGCATAATAATGGACATTTGAGGTATGACTAATTTTTATCAAAATAACTGTAAAGATTTTCAAAAGATGTTCGCTATTAGTTTTCAGTGGTGGAAAGAGTAATAAATAATTGTACTTAAGTAAAAGTATTGCTACTTAAGTAATAATTTACTTGAGTACAAGTAGAAGTACTGAAAAATAATATGACTCAAGTAAGAGTAAATAAGTAGTTTGCTTAAAAACTACTCAAACTACGTTACAAAGTGCTTAAGTATTATTTTTCTATTTTTACACAAAATGGGGAGATGATAGCGATATGGAGCGCTAAACACTCTCATGTCAATTCTGGAAGCCCAGTACACACTGATTCATACCTCGCGCAGAAAGTCCACAAGTGAGATTCATAGAATGATTCACTTATGATGTTTCAGGAAATGCCAATATGGATATAATAACATGCAAATAGAGACATTTGACTGAAGAAACATGAAGACAAACACATGATAGCGATATCTTAATTATTTTTGTAAGAATGATGTATGTCTTTAAAGGGATAGTTCACCAAAAAAGGAAAATTATCCCATATGACATTCTTCTTTCAGGTGAATACAATCAGAGTTATATTAAAAAATGTCCTGGCTCTTCCAAGCTTTATAATGGCATTAAATGGCTAGAGAAAATTTGAAGCACAAAAAAGTGCACCCATCCATGATAAAAGTGCTCCACTTTTACTCCAGGGGGTTAATAAAGGCCTTCTGAAGTGAAGCCATGTCTTTGTGTATGGAAAATACCCATATTTATAACTTTATAATCTAAAATAACTAGCTTCAGCCAGACGACCGACCATACGCATTGATTTATGGTGGAAGACTAACCCCTGACTCGACGCACAACCTATATATATTATAGAAGGGGAGCTTCAGTTTGTTGCACAGCCCTATTTGTTTAAACCATGAGAGGCGTCTAAGCTTACGATACTCCTACATTCTACATCATACATGTGTCACAGGTTACTCTTATAATCAATAATAATCAATTTGCTTAGTATGCGTACGATCGTCTGGCAGAAGCTAGTTATTTTAGATTATAAAGTTATAAATATGGGTATTTTTCAAAAACCCATGGTTTCACTTCCAAAGGCCTTTATTAACCCACTGGAGCAATGTGGAGTATTAATTTTTTTATTATGAATGGATGCACTTTTTTGGGTTTACATTTATTTTCGAGTCATTCAACTTGGAGGAGCCAGGACATTTAATTATGTGTGAGTAAATCATGGGCTAATTTTCATTTTTGGGTGAACTAACCCATTAATGCAATGCTAATCAACATAACCTGTATTATAGAATTTAATAAAATAATATATTCTCACACATGAAACCACGGAAGTAATTTCAAGTAATTTTGATTTCGAAGCAAAACATGATATTAAACTCATAAATTGTAGTTTTTGACGGAATGCTAAGCAAACATACTAGCTTTCCCTGTTGTCAAGAGAATTTTTTTTATTACTAATCTTTAAAAGTAAGTCCAGGTAAGATCATTTGAATGTTTTTATTTGAATAATTTCATATTTGAAAGCAAAGAAGGTTAGGTGAAAGGTCCGATAAAAAAGAGAGATGTAGTATTAATAAAAAAGTGGCAAAAAAAAAAAAAAAAAAATGAAGTGGGGTATGGTTAACGTTAAATTAAATGCTCTTTTTTTTCGTTCAACTGAAAATGTGCTGGGAGCCTACTATTGCTTTTACATGCATCTGGTTGACAGACAAATCATGCGATCTTATTTCACTGTTGTTGAGGGTTTTTCAGCTTTGGACAAAGTTTGCTTTGTACATTTAGTTTAACTGTATTGTTAAAGAGGGCGAGCTTTACCTTTCAGTTGAACTGTGTTAATGTTTTCAAGACACTTACATTGTTCTTGCTCCGTCCAAGCAATAACGGTGTCCATGTTATGAGCCGAGTTTTTTTATTTACTTCAACTGCTCAATGCTCTGGTAATATCAATGGGATGACCCATTTCAGAAGTTGCCACAATTACACACTGTCTGTCGCTGCAGTGGTTCGGTGAGAATCGAACACTCTCTGAATAAGTACGAGGAGGAGTTTGTCGCCAGAAGGAGAAAAGATGTTCTACAAAGCTTGAAGAAACTTGAGATAGCCTGCAGTGAGGTAATATACTCTGTTTATCTGCCTGGATATTTATAAATGGTGTTTTAGCTGATGAAGGCAAGGCAAGGCAAGTTTATTTATATAGGACATTTCATACACTATGGCAATTCAAAGTGCTTTACATAGAACAAAAAATAAATAATAATAATAATAATAATAATAAAATAAAAGGAATAATTAAAACAGTTTAGAAAAATAAAACAAAATACAGTACAGTACAAACAGTGGGATGAACAGCAGCACAGTGCTCATTCAGTAAATGCATAGCTAAACAGAAGTGTTTTGAGTCTGGATTTGAATGTTATTACTGTAGGAGCACATCTGATCTCTTCTGGAAGCTGTTACAGCATAATAGCTGAAAGCAGACTCGCCATGCTTAGAGTGAACCCTTGGTATTTCTAGCTGATACAGTATGATCCTAATGATCTGAGTGATCTGTTGGGTTTGATTTCACTGAGCATATCTGCAATGTATTGAGGTCCTAGGCCATTGAATGATTTATATACCAGTAATAATACTTTAAAATCAATCCTAAATCTAACTGGGGGCCAGTGTAAAGACCTGAGGACTAGTGTGATGTGTTCATATGTTCTGGTTCTGCTCAGAATCCTGGCGGCAGCGTTCTGTATGAGCTGCAACTGTCTTATGGTCTTTTTAGGAAGGCCAGTGAGGAGTCCATTACAATAATCCACCCTGCTGGTGATGAAAGCATGAACAAGTTTCTCTAAGTCTTGTCTGGAAACAAAGCATCTAATTCTTCTGAAAATTTTTTTTCAGATGATAGTATGCTGATTTAGTTATTGCTTTGACATGACCACTGAAACTAAGGTCTGACTCTAGTGTCACACCAAGATTCCTGACTTGATGTTTAGTTGTTTGACCCCTAGAGTGAAGGTATGCGTTCACCTTGAGAACTTCATCTTTGTTTCCAAACGCAATGACTTCAGTTTTGTCTTTGTTTAATTGAAGAAAGTTTTGACACATCCAACTGTTGACTTCATCAATGCATTGGCACAGGGAGTCAATGGGGCTGTAGTCGTTAGGCGATAGGGCTAAGTAGAGCTGTGTGTCGTCTGCATAGCTGTGGTAAGCAATTTGGTTCTTTCTCATTATTTGGCTCATTGGGAGCATATACAGGTTGAACAGGAGTGGCGCAAGAACTGAGCCTTGAGGGACTCCGCATGTCATGGATGTCCACTCAGACTTATGATCTCCTATACTCACATAATAACCTCTCCCATCTAAGTATGACCTGAACCATTTTAGGACTATCCCAGAAATCCCCACCCAGTTTTCCAGCCTGTCAAGAAGTATGTTATGATCGACAGTGTCAAATGCAGCACTGAGGTCGAGTAGTGCCAGAACGGATAATTTGCATTAATCAGTATTTAGGAGAATATCGTTTATTATCTTTATGAGCGCTGTCTCTGTGCTGTGGTGCGGTCGGAAACCAGATTGAAAATTGTCAAAGTATCCATTCGAGCATAAGAATTTTTTCAGCTGGTTGAAGACAACTTTTTCAATGATCTTGCTTATATATATATATATATATATATATATATATATATATATATATATCATCTACATATACATCTTTTAGAAATTGAACTTCATGCCTTAATTAAAAAAATTAGGAAAAATCCAACCTTTAAGGACACCAGTTTTCTTTGTAAATGAATAATGTATTGTAAATAAATAAATGTTCTTCCTTAAAGGGATACTCCACCGTTTTTTCGTATTAAACTATGTTATTCCCTTAACTAAGAAAGTAATAGCACTTTTGGAAGTACTTCGACTCGGCGCAGTAAAAAGTCAAGCCTGATCCTCTTCCTCTAGGGGAAAGAGGATCAGGCGTGACTTTTTACTGCGCCGAGTCAAATTACTTCCAAAAGTGCTATTACGCCATACATTATAGTTATTTTAACCCGCTTAGAAAAGCGCCTCGTTTTATTTTGTGTAACCATACTTGGTCGTATTACTACTCGTGTAACTGTTTTTAAATAGGGAAAACGTTGATGTGTTTGGTCACTTCTAAATTCATTGCTGTTAGATACCATTGAATATACTGGGGTAAGCTAAGTGCTTTCAAAGTGTCGCCGCGCGCTAGAGCGATTAAGTGCACGCACTGAGATGAGAGAGTTATGTATCAACTCGTCTTAGTTAAGGGAATAACATAGTTTAATATGAAAAAACGGTAGAGTATCCCTTTAAAATACAGGGTGCATAAGTTTGGACACCACTATGTTAAATTCCCATAGAGGCAGGCAGATTTTTATTTTTAAAGGCCAGTTATGTCATGGATCCAGGATACTATGCATCCTGATAAAGTTCCCTTGGCCTTTGGGATTAAAATAGCCCCACATCATCACATAGCCTTCACCATACCTAGAGATTGGCATGGTTTTATTTCAATTAGCCTAATAGCTGGTTTGATTTGCATTGATAGATGATCTGGAAAGTACTCCATGCCAATCTCTAGGTATGGTGTAGGCTATGTGATGATGTGGGGCTATTTTAATCCCAAAGGCCAAGGGAACTTTATCAGGATGCATAGTATCCTGGATCCATGAAGTAACTGGCCTTTAAAAATACAAATCTGCCTGCCTCTATGGGAATTTAACATAGGGGTGTCCAAACTTATGCACCCTGTATTTTAAGGAAGAACATTTATTTATTTATGATACGTTATTCATTCACAAAGAAAATTGGTGTCCTTAAAGGTTGGATTTTTCCCAATTTTTTTAATTAAGGCATTAAGTTCAATTTCCAAAAGATGATTTTTTATTCTTCTTTTTAGTCAACTTTAGCATGGGTGTCTAAACTTATGCATAGCACTGTATATATATATATATATATATATATATATATATATATATATATATATATATATATAAAGGGCTTTTTGCTTAGGTATTTAAGTTGTAATTTAATTGTATATGTTTCTGAATCATCAGGTTTGTGGTTTGAAAACGATCTGCTCCATATAGTTCAAACACATATTAGCTTTTACACTTCTATGCATTTATGCACTTCTACCAGAAAGACTCGGGAGATAAAATGATATAACAAGTGTAAATGTATTAATAGCTCAGCAAGCATAGTCTTTGGCGTAGGCCCCGTTCTTAGCAAGCAATGCGAGGGTAACGGAATCTGCAAATCCCGCCTGAAGATGAAGGCAGGGGCGCAGCCGACCCCCTGGAGGAAAAGGAAGGGACCATCTTGGAGGTGGTTGGGGAGGATGGAGGTAATTGGCACCGTCAGTATCTGCGAACTCAGACGGATGTAAGTACCATTCTTTTATACTGAGAGTGTTAACACATGATAGGTTAGAAGTGAGTTAATTAATGATGCGCTGATTGAGTCTTCCTGGCAGAACTTAACGCTAAGCTTACATTTCTATGCCCTTCTCTGGAGTTCAGGTTTTTTCACCTCCACCTCCCATGATGATATCTAGACCTTCAGAGTCCTATAAAAGAGCCTCTTCTGTCTGATCTGAGAGTCGACGGTGAATTGGTGAAGCCTCAGGATTTTACAAGACTATACAAGAACAGTGAGTATATGTTTTAAAGTTAGTTTTTAGTTTAAAGTTACCAACTTGCATTTAAAAAAACCGTGGCATAATAATGGACATAATTTTTACCAAAAGAACTGTCAAGATTTTCAAAAGATATTCGCTATTAGTTTTGGAATTATAGATTTAACTTTAATGTTTGATTTTTTTCTTTTATAGATGAGTGCATCAAAACCCCAGGAAAGGTAATTTTGCTCAGACCCCTATGATTAAATCTGTGCACTTCATTATATATAAGTACCGTATTGCATCACAATTAACGTCTACAAACTGGATAATTCTGACAATAACTTTTCTAAAATGTATGAAACGGCTGTGTAAATTCAGCACTGGTCTGTCTGTCGCTGCAGTGGTTCGGTGAGAATCGAACGCTCTCTGAATAAGAACGAGGAGGAGTTTGTCGCCAGAAGGAGAAAAGATGTTCTACAAAGCTTGAAGAAACTTGATATAGCCTGCAGTGAGGTAATATACTCTGTTTATCTGCCTGGATATTTATAAATGGTGTTTTAGCTGATGAAGGCAAGGCAAGGCTAGTTTATTTATATAGGACATTTCATACACTATGGCAATTCAAAGTGCTTTACATAGAAGAAATTTAAAAAATAATTATAAAATAAAAGGAATAATTAAAACAGTTTAGAAAAATAAAATAAATACAGTACAGTACAAACAGTGGGATGAACAGCAGCACAGTGCTCATTCAGTAAATGCATAGCTAAACAGAAGTGTTTTGAGTCTGGATTTGAATGTTATTACTGTAGGAGCACATCTGATCTCTTCTGGAAGCTGTTACAGCATAATAGCTAAAAGCGGACTCGCCATGCTTAGAGTGAACCCTTGGTATTTCTAGCTGATACAGTATGATCCTAATGATCTGAGTGATCTGTTGGGTTTGATTTCACTGAGCATATCTGCAATGTATTGAGGTCCTAGGCCATTGAATGATTTATATACCAGTAATAATATTTTAAAATCAATCCTAAATCTAACTGGGAGCCAGTGTAAAGACCTGAGGACTAGTGTGATGTGTTCATATGTTCTGGTTCTGTTCTGCTCAGAATCCTGGCGGCAGCGTTCTGTATGAGCTGCAACTGTCTTATGGTCTTTTTGGGAAGTCCAGTGAGGAGTCCATTACAATAATCCACCCTGCTGGTGATGAAAGCATGAACAAGTTTCTCTAAGTCTTGTCTGGAAACAAAGCATCTAATTCTTGGAAAATTTTTCAGATGATAGTATGCTGATTTAGTTATTGCTTTGACATGACTACTACTTATGCGTTCACCTTGAGAACTTCATCTTTGTTTCCAAATGCAATGACTTCAGTTTTGTCTTTGTTTAACTGAAGAAAGTTTTGACACATCCAACTGTTGACTTCATTAATGCATTGGCACAGGGAGTCAATGGGGCTGTAATCGTTAGGCGATAGGGCTAAGTAGAGCTGTGTGTCGTCTGCATAGCTGTGGTAAGCAATTTGGTTCTTTCTCATTATTTGGCTCATTGGGAGCATATACAGGTTGAACAGGAGTGGCGCAAGAATTGAGCCTTGAGGGACTCCGCATGTCATGGATGTCACACTCAGACTTATGGTCTCCTATACTCACATAATAATCTCTCCCATCTAAGTATGACCTGAACTATTTTAGGACTTTCCCAGAAAGCCCCACCCAGTTTTCCAGCCTGTCCAGAAGTATGTTATGATCGACAGTGTCAAATGCAGCACTGAGGTCGAGTAGCACCAGAACTGATAATTTGCCTGACACATCCACACACACACACACACACACACATACACACACACACACACACACACACACACACACACACACACACACACACACACACACGCAAAGCAATCCACAAATGCACGTGAGAGATCCACACAAAGCAATCCACAAATGCACGCGAGAGACTAGGCTTGTTTGAGATGAGCAAAATCTGCACAGAACCGATCACCAGTGATCAGCGTGAGATGCATGCCGGTTAGAAATGTGTCCGAGTGCGGTCCGCCTTGCTCTGATGTCATGCTGACGTACGTCAAAAATCTCTCGCGATCGCAAGTCGCACATGTCAGATTCTGCAGTCGAGCGCAGTTGCTCTCCACCGACTGCGCTGATCAAAAGCATGATGGGAAACGACTTGCTGACGACACAGCTTAATGCTCATTGATTTAAACAACTGTGATGTATTGTTTCTCTTTTAAAATGTTTGATTTTAAAACTCTAATATCATGTTTTATGTGTATATGTTATGTGTGAATATTCCCAAACTATCTGACAGTGCAATCTCTTTTGGTTATGCAATAAAAAATTTATACAAATTTTTTTTCTGTATTAAAGAAAAAATTATTGATAAAAATGTATTTGGAATGGAATTAAATAACAAGTACTTTGGGGGTCTTGTTCTTTTTTTTTATTTTCATATAAAAGCAACAGAACTTTCGAATTACATCCAGTTTATTAGCAACACTGTGCACGAGCATGAATCCCGTGAATCCCGCGATATCCATCTTTGATCTCGCAGGTGTCAGATCCACTACGAGAAGAGAGATCTGTCCGGCTTGCCTGGGCTTTTTTCACTCCTCCTCTCACTGCAGCCGCCTACTCTCGCAAACATTTCAGGCGAGGCAAGGCGCATCTCAAACAAGCCTCTGAGGAGGAGTGAAAAAAGCGCAGGCAAGCCGGACAGTTCTCTCTTCTCGTAGTGGATCTGACACCTGCAAGATCACCTCTCTCCAGGTGTTGGTGTGACAGCGAGTTCCAGCGAGTGCACATTCCCTGCTTATCTGTGCAGTGATTTGCCAGAGTGTGTGTGTGTTCATCTCCCTGGTCACTTCAACACTTGCGGAGAAATCTCCTTTCACAAAAGAGCATTGCACGCGGCATGTCTTTTTAAAGATGCCTCGCCCGTGCACTTCTGGTTGCGGTCTATACATTTCTGACTCTGATGGGCACAATCGCTGTCTTGTGTGTCTGGGTGTCGAGCACGCAAAAGCAGCGTTTGTGGATGAGTCATGTTCCCATTGCGGACAGCGCTCCTGGTTGCATTGGCCTCCATCAAGAGGGTAGGGGACCTGCAGGCATTTTCGGTTGACGAAGCGTGCCTGGAATTCGGACCGGCTAACTCTCACGTGATCCTGAGACCCTGGCCTGGATATGTGCCCAAGGTTCCCACCACACCCTTCCGAGACCAGGTGGTGAACCTGCAAGCGCTGCCCTTGGAGGAGGCAGACCCAGCCTTGGCACTGCTCTGTCCAGTACGCGCCCTCCGTGCTTACGTAGACAGAACGCAGTGTTTCAGGACCTCAGACCAGCTCTTTGTCTGTTATGGTGGGAAGCTGAAGGGAAAGGCTCTCTCCAAACAAAGGTTGTCTCACTGGATAGTGGACGCCATTGCTTTGGAATACCAGCAGCAAGGTCGACCATGCCCCCTTGGTGTGACGGCCCACTCCACTCGGAGTGTGGCATCCTCTTGGGTTCTAGCGCATGGCGCCTCGCTAACAGACATTTGCAGAGCTGCAGAGCTGCAGGCTGGGCGACACCCAACACATTCGCGAGATTCTACAATCTCCGAGTAGAGCCAGTTTCTTCTCATGTACTCACTTCAACTAGCCGGTACTAGATTCTGCTCAGGTGTCTTCGCTTGCTCGCCATTCCTCTCCACGGACGGGATAAGTGTGATATTCTCCTCAGGTGAGCCTGATAAGCCCTGAGTCTCCTCCAGCACTGACGACGTCAACGCCAGAGTTATGCCTCCGGCAGCTTTCACGCTTGGCTAGGTGCCTCCATGTGCATGGTTCCCCTCCGGGCGACCCCCACATGTGTATTCCACTGTAAGCCTCTCTGAGCATGTGTCTTTCCCTTGGCAAGCTACCTTGCCACCCCTGGGGTTGAAATATTCCACCTGCGGCTGGACACCCCAGTGACTCCATATGCAGACCCTCGGGGTCATATGTGTATTCCAAGTCCCCCCCTTCGGGTTGGGCATGATTGCATATTTCCTCTGAGATATGCTCCCCAGTGTACCTTGGTATTCCTGTGTTAAGTAGGAGTCCTTCGTCCGTGCCAGTCTCACAACAGGGAGCTCAGACTTACGCAGGGCACTGGAAGACAGTCGAGAGGTGGCGTGATTACACTGGGAACCCCATTCGTCGTCATCCGATGTAACTCGGAGTGACTACGAAAGGGAACGTCTCGGTTACGTATGTAACCCTCGTTCCCTGAGTAGGGAACGGAGACGTTACGTCTCCCTGCCACTTCCGCTGTACCGCTGGAACACCTGAGTTCAGTCTCGGCTCCTCAGCGAAGACATATCTGCATGTTGCCAGCACACTTCCTTATATACCCCCAGGGTGGGGCGGAGTTACTCTATGCAAATTCCGCAGACCCATGGCATTTCATTGCCATTGGCTCGTTTTATACACTCGAAGGTGATAGGCTTTCTAAGCGAAACCCCATTCGTCGTCATCCAACGTAACGTCTCCGTTCCCTACTCAGGGAACGAGGGTTACATACGTAACCGAGACGTTCTGTTGCTTTTATATGAAAATAAATAAAATAAAATGAACAAGACACCCAATTGACTTATTTAATTCCATTCCAAATACATGTTTATCAATATTTGTTTTCTTTAATAGAGACATAAAGGTTTTTATTTTTCATAAAAATTAAATTGCATAACCTAAAGAGATCACACTGTCAGATAGTTTGGGAATATTCACACATAACATATACACATAAAACATGATATTAGAGTTTTAAAATATTTTAAAAGAGAACAATACATCACAGTTGTTTAAACCAATGAGCATTAAGCTGAGTCGTCAGCAAGTCTTTTCCCATCATGCTTTTGATCAGCGCAGTCAGTGGAGAGCAACTGCGCTCGACTGCAGAATCCGAAAACCAAAACCCTTTTTTATTCTTCGACGTTAAATATAGCCTATTAAGAAAACCATTCAGATAACAGGAAAGCTTATTAAGAGTTAGATAATAAAAGTGGGGAAAAAGTATATTATTTCAACCAACTAAATAATGAGACTGGATGATATACTCAATTCAATATTTATTAGGCTGCAACCACAACACAAAAAACACTTTAAATGTAATGGTTCATTAATTGCCAAACATGTTTTTTCAATCTGTGTAAACAGTAATAGTTTTACCCAAAAAATTAAAGTTCTGTCACCATTTACTCACCCTTAAGTTGTTTAAAACCTGTATGAGTTTCCTTCTTCAGATGAACACAAATGAAGATATTTTGAAGAATGTCAGAAACCAGCCAGTTGTCATTGACTTGCATAGTATTATTTTTTTCTACTATGGAATTTAATGTGATCCGTTAACCGTTTGGTTTCTGACATTCTTCAAAATATCTTCAGTTGTGTTCATCTGAAGAAAGAAACTCATACAGGTTTGAAACAACTTAAGGGTGAGTAAATGGTGACACTGATGTCTGGTGGTGGTGTGTGTGTGTGTGTGTGTGGGTAGGAGACCAGTGTTTGCAATCCTTGTCAAAGCTGTATCTGGGATAGAAGATGCTACTGCGACAATATGTGAGTCTCAATCTGATGCCTCGCGTGCCTTTGGGTCTCGCTCCCTGTTTGTGCCATCGATTTGTAAGTCGATCGGCTTGTTTCTCTACCTGTCGAGGAGCACTAGTTTCATCGGACTCACCGGCTATATGCTGAGGGTGTCCATGACGAAGCTCTGTTGTGTGCTCCGTCTGGTTTGGTGGTCCCGTAAGTAACTTTGTTTCAAGAACCGCAATCCTTTGTAAAAGTCTGTGGCAGTTAGTGCAGCAAGTAGATTCTTGAACAAGAAAAGGCATTTTCTCTCTTATCTTTATGAATGTAGGCAGTTGTGTTTTCCTTTTCCGGAATGTAAGCTGGTCGGGTAAAAGAATTCTGCGTTTTTGTAGTAATCCAAACTTTGTTGTCTGAGCACTGTGCTGATTTGCTGAAGTTAAAATTATGTGATAAAAGGATATAAAATATAAAAATATAGAAGATAAAATATAAAAGCGATAGAGCAAAGAGCGGAGCAGTAAGCAAGAGCCTCCGAACAGTAGCTGAGCAGGAAGTGTTTCCTGCTGAACATCAATTGTTTGCTAAATCAATCTACGTTTCAGAACGAAGTGCCAAACATTGCATTACTGGGATCTGGAGGAGGAGAAAGAGCCATGGTGGGTTTGCTGGGATCCCTGGATCAACTCAAGAAAACAGGTCTTCTGGATTGTGTGCTTTATCTGAGCGGAGTCTCTGGATCCACCTGGTACACACACACACACACACACACACACACACACACACACACACACACACACACACACACACACACACACACACACACACACACACACACACTGGTTGTATGTCATAAATGAGAGCATATGTTGTTCCTTTGAAGGTGCATGGCCTCCTTATATCAGGAGCCAGACTGGTCCACCAAACTAGAGACTGTGAAAAACAAGATCGTCCAGAGACTCAGCGGTCCTGCAGTCAGCTGGGAAGAGGCTTATGACAAACTGAAGAAATATTACTATGAGAAAGACCAATTCAGCTTGACTGACTTCTGGGCAGCGATGTTCATTACAGGTTATGTGAAAGAGGTCTGTAACTATTCCAATTGCTAACACAATTTTGCAAACTAGGCTCTATATTGACTTCCATAGTAGGAAAAAATATATAGAAGTCAAGTCAAAAGTCTGAGACCATATTGAAAATCTGAGATTTATTAATGATTCCTAGTGTAACTATTGTAGGCCAATGAGAGCTGTGCGTGTGTAAACCTCACTCCCCTGATCTCAAGAGTAACAATAGAGACTGCGGTCTTTAGCTTTCCAGGCCGGAGACCCTGGATAGAATCAGAACGGGTAGCGAGAACCGGTTACACTAGCAGGTGTTTTTCACTTGAGCTTGATTGTGACTGAATAAATTGTCCCAGGTCTCTCCAACACCAACATGATAAATAAGAGCTGAAGATTTTTTTCTCTCTCTTCAGATAGACGAACACACACTCTCAGATTATTGGGACCAGAAGTGTAAAGACCCGTTTCCCGTCTACAAAGTGATTGACAAGCACGGCAAACAGAACAAAGATGCAGGTGTGTTTGTGTGTGTGTGTGAGTGAGAAAGACAGAGTTCATGTGTTTGTGTCAGCTGTTATATGGACGTGTTTCTGTCTGCAGACCCCTGGTTTGAGATCACTCCATTTGAAGCCGGTTATTCCCTCACTGGAGCGTTTGTGGAAACATCCAACTTTGGCAGCAAGTTTGAAAATGGCCGTAAGACCAAGAACCAGCCTCAGATTGACATGCTGTACCTGCAAGGTAACAAACTTTGTTACAGGAGAGTTTACTCAAGTAGCGTGGTGGTGGTAAATAGTTGACAAGTACTAAATCTTATAGTGGTAATTTAATATGACAAGCTGACCACGCCACCCCTTTTCAGAGAAAGGGGAAGTAACTACCCAATGGAAATAGGACACACAGATTTGTTACCTTGGAGGACAAAGAGACGTGGATATCAGTACAAAAAGAGTTTATTAAGTTCACATAAATAGATTAAACTCAGGTTACTACAAGGCAGAATGTCATTCCAACGAATAGTACAGCATTGTACGTCAACAACACACAAAATTAAGAAAATTAAGGCACTAAAGTGGCTGAGGCTTATCCGTAGCAGGGTAGGCTAGCTAGGTGTCTTAAACAAAAACCACACACACACACACACACACACACTGAGGTGTAAGCAGTTATAAGCAGCAAACAACACTCTGCGCTTTAAATACCACCACCACAAGGCAAGAAAAGCTGGCCTCCCAAATCCAATCCAAGGTCCGTCAGCCTAAAATAAACACAAAAAGACAATGAATACAATGAACAAATGATACTAAAACCAAATAATACTAACAGAATTCTCAGTTGTTGGTGATGCAAAACACTCACCACAAATGAGTACTGACTTGTAGACATTTAAAACAACAACAAAAAAACACACAAAAAAGAAAAATTCCAATAAACAAAACATACAGTGATAACGTAACGACTGAGTATATCTAAGGAAACAAATGCCAAAGTAAATAAAAACAAATTAGCACACACACAGCCGATAGTAATATGACTGAGGTGCAAGCCCACGTGCATGACTCATGGACAATGGTTTTAGCGTGGAAAACATACAGCAAAACACAACGAAACAGCAGCGCCATCTAAATGGCCTTTATGCAGAAAACGATCAGCCCAACGCCCACATTAAGACAGAGCATCCTCAAAAGATTCAAATACCCTGCTAAAATCATCAGACATCATTGGTTAGCTCAACTGAGCAAAATATTTAATTACAGGAATTACACCACTACAGGATGGAAGGCCAAAGTGTCACATCCATCAAAGCCTTGCCGCACCACTTCAGCTCTCGCTGGCCACCATACGCTGCCGCTGGCCAAGCTGCTTCGGCACTTCACACTATGGCTGTCCTCCAGGTGTTTCAGGCAAAACTCGGACATGAAGGAGGCTGACAGGGCAGCTTTCCTTGACTCCCCTATCTCCACCACCGGTCTGTTCGGCCCAACGGTCAAGGGTTTTGCGGAGCGCCATACAGAGGCTCAGAAAGCATCACAGGCTATGCGTCACTTCCTCCCAAAGCGTTCCAGCTCTGCTTCGAGCCACCACAAGAAGGCGCTGCCGCCTCAGCAGGTAAAAGCAGCGCCTCCGGTCTCTCAGCCCCGCCCAGTGGCTGAAGTCCGTCACTGCTCTCGCTCTGCAAAGCACCAGCAGTTCCCTGAGAGGCAGGGACCCCAAGCCTCACAAGCCTTCCTAGCCACAGGAAGGAAAAGAGAGAGTTTGAGTCCAGCCGAGGCCGGACCAATCTCCCAAAAGGACGACCTCATCGTGCGCTTTCTTAAAGGGCTACACCCTCCACTGCCCCCCTCTGTGCCTATCTGGGACCTCTCCATGGCCCTGGAAGCATTAAAGGGGGCCCCGTTTGAGCCGCTTCATTCGGTCTGCGGACCTGAAGCACCTCTCGCTCAAAACCTCTCTTTTACTGGCGCTCGCTTCAGTCAAGGGAGTGGACGATTTACACGTGCTATCAGTGAACGTTTCCTGCCTTGAGTTTGGGCCTAGCGACTCCAGAGCCGTCCTCAGACCAAGGCATGGTTATATTCCTAAAGTGCTCTCGACTCCGTTCAGAGCACAGGTTATTTCACTATCAGCTCTTTCCTCACCAGAGGATGAAAGAGACTCGAATTTACTCTCTCAGGCTCTCAGAGTTTTTCTGCAGAGTTCTGTCTCATTCAGACAGTCGGACCAGCTTTTCGTATGCTTTGGCGGCCGCACCAAGGGCCTCGCCGTCTCAAAGCAGAGATTATCGCGCTGGATAGTTGATGCTATCGCGCTGGCTTATTAGTCTAAGGGCCTTCATTGCCTCTTAGGCGTCAGAGTTCATTCCACAAGAGGCATGGCCTCGTCTTGGGCTTGGTCAAGTGGAATACCCATTTAAGATATCTGTGCGGCAGCCGGCTGGGCCTCGCCATCCACATTTATGAGGTTTTATAACCTGGAAGTTCCCCGCTTTGCAAGCAAGGGTTCTTTCAATACAAAATGTATAAGCACCAACCCCCTAAACCTTAGGCCCGATACATATCCGGGTTAAACTCGACTACGGTTCTCATATATATATATATACACATTATATATACATTATAAGAGTTTAGCCCTCATTAGGCCCATTCCTTGTTTTTCCCTATACGAAGCCTTTCACGGACTGGGTTTATAGCCTCAGGCATCTTGCCTCGGGCTACTGTATGGAGCGAAGTTAAGCACGCACAGCGTTCCCATAGCGTAAGCTAGCCTTACGCAATAGGAGAGACCTCTCAAAAGGAAACGTCTGGCTTACTAGCGTAACCTCGGTTTCCTGACATGAGGGAACGAGTATTGCGTAACCCTCCGTGCTCTGTGCTTTGATCAGGGGATCGCTTCAGTCAATTAAACCTGAGGTCCTTGGTGAAGAATGGGTGCTTTATAGCCTTAGGCCATGCCTATTCTGGTGGGCTCTGACGTGCCAGGGTGCGAACCGTACTCGCCGTTCATCTGTGTATGCTGTGCAGCTGCACTGCGTTTTAAAGATTTGGCTTTAATATTCTCGAGAAAAGGAGTTTTCCCATAGTGTAAGGAAGCCTCATGCAGTACTCGTTCCTTCATCACAAAGAACCAAGGTTACGTTACGTACCGAGACGATTTTATTATATAATCAGCAACCATGGATTCCAAAAGAAAACAAAACCGTTTGCTGAATTAGTTGAGCAGCGGACACATGTTAAAAAAGGCAAGTTCAGCCCAACATTAACCAGCGCTGACAAAGATGATGCCTGCTCTGTCCAAACGATACTGTTTGATTAACCGCTCGTCGTCAAACATTTCAAAAACATTCTTCCTCGCCTAAAAGATTTGCGCACGACTCTGTCTCCTCAGTACCTTCACAAGCCCCTGCTGGCAACTCCTAAGTGCTTCCCATACACAAAAGAAATATATTTGAAATATATTTTCAAAATATATTTTTGGAATATATGCAAATTTTTGAAATTGGCCCAATAAATATATTTTAGTTAAATATATGTAAATATATATTTTCATATATGTTTACATATATGTTCATATATGTTTTAACTTTTGCAAATTGTTTCATTCGGAATATATTTAGAAATTTAAAAAGTTAACATTTTCACAAACAAACAACACATTTTCAAGTTATTTTTTTAGATAGATCACTTCAGCCGTGGATGTGGGCATGGGAGAACAGTGCTCTACCACTTCCCCCTCCCACATTTTTCCTATTGGTTGGGGATCGAACCAGCAACCCTTCGGTTACAAGCCCAAAGCCCTAACCAGTAGGCCACGGCTGCCCCTTAACTGAAGTTGTCGGCCTAAAATGACAATTTTATGTAGGAAATAACACACAGAATGCAGAGTTTTTTCCCCTATTTTTACAGAATTGAATACAGTTATTTAATAGTGTGTCTATGCAGTGTTAGACACTGAGTTCTATCTATTGTTTAAAGGTCCTGTTCTTCGTGATCCCATTTTTCAAACTTTAGTTAGTATGTAATTTTGCTGTTAGAGCATAAATAATACCTGTAAAATTATAAAGCTCAAAGCTCAAAGGGAGATATTTTATTTAACAGAAGTCCCCTTTCAAAGCCTACAGCGAACGGCCGGTTTGGACTACATCCCTCTACTTCCTGCTTTAATGACGTCACTATAACAGTTTTTTGACTAACCTCCGCCCACAGGAATACACAAAATAAAGGGGCCGTGGTCTTATTGCGCTCACTGTTGTACTTCACTGTTGGAGTGTCACTGTTATACTTGCATCATAAATATTGTGCATATTTTCAATATTTAAATGACTTCAGGAAAGATGTCAATAAAACACAACAATAAATCTAATAATTGCACTTAGTGTTAGGTGCCACCTAATATGGCCTAATAGTCCTAGGAAAGCAACTATCTGTCATTTTACATTGAAATGTAAGTACAGTATTTATTATAGCTGTGTGTCATAATACTGTAGTGAAATATGGTAGCCTACTGTTGTGTATAGGGGAAAAGGTAGAGGAATTACTATGATCAAAATACATTTTTGACCCTTCTTTAGCAAGCTAAACATTTAATGACTATATATTTTGTCATATATTTTACATTACATGTTATAAATGTAAATATATTTCACACTTAACATCATAAATTTTTGTTATATTTAAGAATATATTTCAAAATGATAAATATAAGTGAACAACAATGCAAATATATTTCAATGTATTTGGAATATATGCCACATATATTTTTGACACTTTAAAATATATTTCAATATTTATTTTTTTCTGTATGGGTTGAGAGACCTCTCGAGCTGTCTTAAAGGTGCTCTAAGCGATGTCACACGTTTTTTTAAGCCAAAACATTTTTTGTCACATACAGCAAACATCTCCCTAAAGCCATCTCCGCTGGCTGCCTGTCCCCTGAACACACTGTAAAAAAAACGCGGTCTCTGCAGACACCCCAGGCTCCACAAATGGCTAAAAACAAAAACAAACTGGGCTAACCCGCACCACGAAACATAACAAACTGTTCCAGCCAATAACGACAAGAAGGATTTGGGGAGTTAGCTTAACAATAAGAGCTTAAATCAGACTGTTTGTATTATGCATTTTATTTAAAAAATTATACATTTTTGTTTATTGTGAACACTTTTAAGCTTAAATGTGTTTTCTGCAGCTCTGTGCGGCAGCGCTTTAGCAGATGGAGCCGAGATCCGTAAATTCCTCTGGGAAAAAATAAAAGGTGCAACTTCATTTGTTCTGAAGATTCAGTTCTGTCTAAAGCTGAGAGTCATTTGATTATCATGTGAACCTTAATTCTGTTTGATTCCCCCCCCAGAGTTCATACCTACATTTACATTAAAATCACAAACAGGATTAATGATGTGTTCGGAAATGATGGAAGGTAAAGCATTTATTACATCTTTTATTTATCGACAAGTTGATTTATCTTTTGTGGTATGGGTGGAAGATCATTCAGTGCTGTGGTTACGAAACTCTGGAATTCTCTTCCTCTCTCTCTTTATTAAACTTCTACTATACACAACTAAAAACCTATCTTTTCTTACAGTATTTCCAACCCTCCAACTGTATATAGTATATGTATATGTACTGTGTGATGCATACTAATGCTTAATGCTGTGTTTTTGTTATCTTCTTGTACAGCGACCTTGAGCTTGGGAAAGGCGCTTTTTAAATAAAACTTATTATTATTATCCTTATTGGTTACACTTTATTTTGATAGTCACCTTTAGACATTCTACTAACTATAAGTAACTTTCCAACTACATGTCAATTAACTGTCATTAGAGTATTAGTAGACTGTAGTGGACTGTCAGTAGACTATCAGGTAATGGTTAGGTGTTAGGGTTCGGGTTAGTAGAATAAGTTGACTTGTAGTTGCCATGTTACTTATAGTTAGTAGAATGTTTAAATTGGACTATCGAAATAAAGTGTTACCCTATTATTTTTTGTCTAATGATCTGTTCATGCTACCTGCTGTGGAATAAAAAGTTAAACTCTTTAATGATGAAAAATAAAAGTGAGCCATAATCATGATTGTCACCTTAAAACACCTGATATCTGAATGACAAAAATTTGGGGATGGAAAGCACTTGATATTCAAGACATTTTGCCCTGTGTTCATGTTTGTTCAAGGTGTGTTTTTTCTTCAGAAGAATCAGACTCCCCTCCCATAGACGAATGTTACCAGGATCTCATGGATCTCGTGGACATGAATCTCTCGGCTTTGAATGTCAACGAACCGACTGCTTACGATGAATGCATCAGAACAGGGCAGAGTGGCGGTAAGAATACACAAAAGTGTGCTGGAAAATGTATCTTTAATGGCCTTTTAGCAACATTTAAACAGTAAAACAACCTACAAACTAATTGATGAAACAGTATTATGCAAAAACATCAGTTTTGGCCAACAAAAACTGTAATTAACACAAGATACACAAACCTGCTTCAAATTAAAAGAACTCAATCATGTTCTCTTTTCACAGAGATCTCTGAAGGCGAACTTCCGGTCCTATTGAAGTTCAATATAATAGACATAAAACAACGCACTAAGGATGTGTTTGAAAAGTTGAATCGTTGCTTCAGTTTCGAGCATAAAGGTAGGTTGACCTGTCTTTACAATGTGTTGACTTGTATTGATATGTATTTTTGATTTTATAGCCAGATTAATGCATAAACCGAAATGTGCTTTACTCTAAGATTACATAAATCTTCCAATAGCACCATCTTAGTGAAAAACAAATATACTAAAATGTATTTGAAATATATTGTTTTGTGCTAAGTATACTAAAAATACATATATATATATATATTTATTTGCTTAATAAAAATACCCTGCAATTGTACTTTTGGAATGCCAAACTAGTATACTTAAAGTCTGCTAAACTCTGGAACAACTAATTTCGTACTTAATGCACTTTAACTGTGGGGAAATAGTGCTGAGGTCCGAGATATACTTAAGTATATTTGATTGTGCTAAAGTGGAACATTGACTTCTTACGTCATCCGCTCCGATTGGACCATCTTGAGTACCTGTCCTACCGAGTAGCCTACTGTCTATGGTACTGACAAGCATTAGCTAGCTTGCGACTATTTACACAGGGTTCTCAAGTCTCAAGGTGATGATACACAGGGCAACTTTTTCAGCAATGTTGCTGGGCAATCTTGCCGAGCGATTAATGCTTGGGCACTTTCCCATTGAAAATGGGCAATACATTTCTATCTGGATAATTTAGATCGGTCGTGGGGCCTGTGTCTCATCTGGTTGCCCGTTGACAGCAACATTGCCCAGCAACAAAAAATTGCCCTGTGTAACGTATCATCTTTACGCATTGGCCATGAGACACGAAATGATTTACTTTTAGCTTCTGACCAAGGCTGTATCTCAATACTAGTTTTACTTGATCTTAGTGCTGCGTTCGATACTATAGATCACACGATACTCTTAGATCGACTACAAAATTATACTGGTGTTCAAGGACAAGCATTAAGCTGGTTCAGATCATACTTATCTGACCGCTACCATTTTGTCTGTTTAAATGGAGAAAAATCGATCATAACTCCAGTAAACTATGGAGTGCCGCAGGGATCTGTGTTAGGCCCTCTGTTATTCTCAATATATATGATGCCACTTGGAAATATTATAAGGAAACATGGAATTAGTTTCCATTGTTATGCTGATGACACTCAAATATATATTTCATCACGGCCAGATGAAAACGCTAAATTATCCAAATTGACAGAGTGCGTTAAAGATATAAAAGATTGGATGACGCGCAATTTTCTTTTATTAAATCCAGACAAGACAGAGGTACTAATCATCGGTTCAAAAAACCGCCCACAAAACCTCTCACAATACAACTTTAATATAGTAGGATGTCCTGTTACTTTATCCTCTACAGTAAAAGACCTGGGTGTTATACTCGACTGCAACCTGTCTTTCGAAAATCATATTTCGTATGTTACAAAAACAGCCTTTTTCCACCTTAGAAACATTGCTAAGCTACGTAATATGCTATCAGTTTCTGATGCAGAAAAGTTAGTTCATGCGTTCATGACCTCGAGACTAGATTACTGTAATGCTTTATTAGCCGGTTGTCCTGCATCCTCAATAAACAAGCTACAGTTAGTCCAGAATGCCGCCGCTAGAGTTCTTACTAGATCAAGAAAATATGATCATATAACACCGATTTTATCATCACTGCATTGGTTACCTATAAAGTTCCGTATTAATTACAAGGTATTGCTGCTGACTTATAAAGCCCTAAACGGCTTAGCTCCAGTCTATTTAACGGATCTTCTATCGCCCTATAATCCATCGCGCTCTTTAAGATCACTAAATTCAAGGCTTTTGGTCATACCTAGGATATCCAGAACCACTAAAGGAGGGAGAGCATTTTCACATTTAGCTCCAAAACTCTGGAATAGCCTTCCTGATACTGTTCGTTGCTCAGACTCGCTCTCCCAGTTTAAAACTAGATTAAATTTGCATCTCTTCAGTCAGGCATTCATATAATATTTTCAATCTTACAATCCGGCCTCTACTTCATAAACGCCAGAGGAGAACTGGCCCCCGACTGAGCCTGGGTTCTCCCAAGGTTTTTTTTTTTCTCCATTAGGTCACCTGATGGAGTTTTTCGGTTCCTTGCCACTGTTGCCTTTGCCTTGCTCAGTTGGGGATATTTAATTTGATTTTATCAATCAATAAATTCCACTAGAAACAAACCTTGTTGTATTATTTTAATTTAATACTGTGAAGCTGCTTTGAGACAATCTGTATTGTGAAAAGCGCTATACAAATATACTTGACTTGACTTGACTTGACACGCAATTCAACCAGTTCACACGCTCACACGCCACACCGTGTATTTCTCACGCTGAAAAGGCAATGCCAACCAAGTTGTCCTGCAATCTTTATATATAACGTTGTATACGAGGCGCAGGCACACAAGGTGAAGTTTCCTGCCATCAGCACTTATCTCAGCCAGATTGCGTTCGTAACTAGGCAACATAGATGCGCGAACACACGGAAGTTGACGGAACATTCTCGGCCACCGTACGTTCGTTACTAGGTAACCAACAACATTGCGCGAACACACGTCGTGATGGAGAAGGTAAGTTGGAAGAAAGCTCGTCTAACATTTTTAGGCTAGAACATTTCATATATAACCCATCGTATACATTATTATTGATGCAGTCAAAAACTCTACAACTACTTTGCAACCAGGCCAGAAGCTTTGGCTCAGTTTGGCTAGCTTACCTTATCTGAAACTAAGGGAAATGTTAGTGGGTATGGGATTGGGAAGGAATGAAGATGCATTTTATTTTAAATTATATATTATACTGTATTAATAGTCTTTCTAGTTACATTAAGGCTAGATGTATTAAAGTAGAGTGCTCTGGGTAATATTTTATATCATGTCAAAACATACATTAATCATTGCCATTGCATTTGTATTTTTCAAAGATGTCAGGGAAAAAGCAAAAATATATTTTATCATTCTGGGCACCAAAGGGTAAGCCCCCTAAAAAGGTTGCCAGATTAGAGGAGGAGACAGTGGAAGAGGTGGTGGCAGAGACGGTGGAGAAGACATCAAGGTTTGTTTTTCCAAACTGTTTGGAGCAATTTGTTATATTTTTATAATTTTTGTATATTTGTAATTTTTAAATTTAACATTAAAGAGTATATTTGATGTGATGAATTGCTCTGTCATTTATCAGATTTACCAATTGTTATAGTTTCAATTTGTGCTGGTTAATTGTGAACACTGGGTAAAATTGGGGGGCGGGGCTCCATTAAGGCTCCTCCCATAACCGCATGTGATCTCACTCCAAGCTTTTGATAAAACTTGAGAACCCTGTTTACTGCTTTGTACGGATACAGTAAATGGCAAGAAAGACAACATTTCGCACCTCGACTGCCATTAAAAGAAACGCTACTTTCAAAAAATAATATTGTTAGGGTGTGATCCCTACGCGATACCTGATGCGTACTTCCAGCCTCTGTCCGCTGCTACGGAACTACCAATCCTGGCATTCAATGATATTATATGCTGATCTGACAATTTTAATTGTGTATTTAAATGGTCCAGGGGCAGAACTTTTGCCAACTTCTAATCCGCACTCATATAGTTTTTTTTTTCATCAAAATGGATTATGTTTATCAGTGGTTGTATATCAGGCAGGGACACGTTTGTGTGCAGTTTGTTTTGTAATTTCACCGGAACGAATAGAGAGTCTCTCCACATTTAAGCGCGCGTCCGAGTGAACCCATACAGAAAAAAAAAAAAGTAAATATATATTTTAAAGTGTCAAAAATATATGTGGCATATATTCCAAATACATTGAAATATATTTGCATTGTTGTTCACTTATATTTATCATTTTGAAATATATTCTGAAATATAACAAAAATATATGATGTTAAGTGTGAAATATATTTACATTTATAACATGTAATGTAAAATATATGACAAAATATATGGTCATAAAATGTTTAGCTTGCTAAAGAAGGGTCAAAAATGTATTTTGATCATAGTAATTCCTCTACCTTTTCCCCTATACACAACAGTAGGCTACCATATTTCACTACTGTATTATGACACACAGCTATAATAAATACTGTACTTACATTTAAATGACTGCGATGTAAAATGACAGATAGTTGAAAAATATATTGAAAATGTGTTGTTTGTTTGTGAAAATGTTAACTTTTTAAGTTTCAAAATATATTTCAAATGAAACAATTTGCAAAAGTTATAACATATATGAACATATATGTTGTTAGTAAATTGACATAAATATATTCACATATTTAACAAATATATTAAAAAATATATTTACATATATTTAACAAAAATATATTTATTGGGCCAATTTCGAATATTTGCATATATTCCAAAAATATATTACAAATATATTTCTTTTGTGTATGGGTATATTTTTGATCATCATTCGGACCTGGTCCGAAACAGCAGACTTGTAGGCTATTAATAGTGGATAGGCTACATACAAGCAGATGACAAATACGTGATAACCGTAATTAAACGAAACTATACCTGTTCCATCTCCATACAGCACTCTCACTCTGTAGGCATTGTTGTCCGACTCCGGGTCGGGGACTGAGAGTTTCTGATATTATCATCATTCCGTGAGATGAAATTTTCCTGAGACTGAGCGCGAGCTCATGTAGCTCCGCCCCCTGTGCCGGCAGCAGCGGCTTATTTACATTAAAGGGCACACACTAAAACAGCGCGTTTTTCTGAGCACCAAAAAGTGACAATTTAAACATGCTGTAAAAAATCATCTGTTGGGTATTTTGAGCTAAAACTTCACATGCACACTCTGGGGGCATCAGAGACTTATTTTACATCTTGTGAAAAGGGGCATAAATAGGTCCCCTTTAACAAACATACTAAATGAATGCTCTGCTAGTTAACTGGAGATGTTTTGTTTATTTGTATTGGTACATTCGTGCCGTGAGATATATCAAAAGTGGTGGGGACATGTCCCACCCGCAAATTACGGCGTCTTGTTTCGTCCTGAGGTAGCCTGTAAAAGGATATTTTGGGGTCTCCTTTTTGTTGTTGCACCCCACCGCACAACATATTGAATGCATGGCTAGCTAGTTCCTTTGCGACTGATGTAAATCAGGTCCTCAAGATGGCGGCAGACAAGTTTTAGAAGTGAGTGACATCAGTGAGGAGACATTGGTGACATCTGATATTCATCCATAGGGCAACAAAACCATTTTTTACAGACTGATGCCACAGAAGAACCTTTAGACATCCAATGATGTACTTTAAATCTGAAGAATCTATCATGAAACATGTCTACTAATATGTCAACTAAAAACATATACAGAATATAAAACAGTATCAGAACCATTTACTAAATTTGAGAACCACTGCAAATTTGTTTTACAGATCTTTGGAAGAGTATTTTTAATTGCATGGACCAGTGGCTCTGGGGCAGGGAATATGACTTTCTTCACAAGATGAAAGGTGAGAACAGAAACTCATAGACAGATGCTAACTGGAAATTCATTGTGAATAATATAATAATGCTGCGATCTCTCAGATGCAGCATTGCCCTCCGCTCTTCATGAAAGTGAGACGAGAGACTTTGAAGACGCTGGACTGTTGCTCAACTCCCCCTATTTCCCAGTGCTGAGAAAAGAGAGACACATCGACCTCATCATTTCACTGGATTTCAGTGACGGTGATCCTTTAACGGTATTATACGCACAGAGAATTCACTCTTAGAAGTTCATTTAAAGGTGGGGTATGTGATTCTCTTTTTTGTCCATTTTTTTCAAAATCACTTGAAATCCTATTCCTAACCCCACTTACAGCCACTGAGTTAGAAGCACTGAAATGAAAATTAAGCAATTTAATCATCTGTGGAATGGGCAGGACTCGAAAAACTCCAGCCAATCATTTCCAAGACCACCTAGAATTATTGGACAGTAAGTTCGTCAATCAAACAGTCGTACCATACCATACTTCTGTTCAGCAGAAGAAAGAAATTCATAAAGGATTGAAACAACATGAGGGTGAGTATATGATGACAGAACTTTCATTTTAAAGTGGAGTATCCCTTTAAAGAAAGAAATCCCCTAGAAATCATCATTTACTCCCTCTCATGTCGTTCCAAACCCGTGACTTGTTTCTTCAACAGCAGATTTTTGACATTCATAGTGACAGAGTTCAGACTAATCTAAAATAAACACATTAACAGATCATTTCAAATGCTGTATGTCAAAAAACAAGAAAGAAGCATTCTCATTTATCTCAGAGGGGGTTTCTCATCTTGACGATTTTGGTGGATACTTTTAACCCTTTTAATCAAACAATAATGCCCATACACAAAATAAATATATTTGAAATATTTTCACAATATATTTGGAATATTTTTTGGAATATATGCAAATATTCGAAATTGGCCAAATAAATATATTTTAGTTAAATATATGTAAATATATGTTTGATTTTTTGTCAATATATTTACTAACAATATATATGTTCATATATGTTTTAACTTTTGCAAATATATTTTGAAATTTAAAAAGTTAACATTTTCACAAACAAACAACACATTTTCAATTTATTTTTTACATTTTTATTTATTTCATTTTAAATCTGAGTTCAGCTATTTTTGAGTTTTTACAGAATTGAATACAGTTATTTAATAGTGTGTCTATGCAGTGTTAGACACTGAGTTCTATCAATTGTTTAAAGGTCCTGTTCTTCGTGATCCCATTTTTCAAACTTTAGTTAGTATGTAATGTTGCTGTTAGAGCATAAATAATACCTGTAAAATTATAAAGCTCAAAGTTCAATGCCAAGCGAGATATTTTATTTAACAGAAGTCCCCTTTCAAAGCCTACAGCGAACGGCCGGTTTGGACTACATCCCTCTACTTCCTGCTTTAATGACGTCACTAGAACAGTTTTTTGACTAACCTCCGCCCACAGGAATACACAAAATAAAGGGGCCGTGGTCTTATTGCGCTCACTGTTGTACTTCACTGTTGGAGAGTCACTGTTATACTTGCATCATAAATATTGTGCATATTTTCAATATTTAAATGACTTCAGGAAAGATGTCAATAAAACACAAAAATAAATCTAATAATTGCACTTAGTGTTAGGTGCCACCTAATATGGCCTAATAGTCCTAGGAAAGCAACTATCTGTCATTTTACATTGAAATGTAAGTACTGTATTTATTATAGCTGTGTGTCATAATACAGTAGTGAAATATGGTAGCCAACTGTTGTGTATAGGGGAAAAGGTAGAGGAATTACTATGATCAAAATACATTTTCGACCCTTCTTTAGCAAGCTAAACATTTTATGACCATATATTTTGTCATATATTTTACATTACATGTTATAAATGTAAATATATTTCACACTTAACATCATATATTTTTGTTATATTTAAGAATATATTTCAAAATGATAAATATAAGTGAACAACAATGCAAAAATATTTCAATGTATTTGGAATATATGCCACATATATTTTTGACACTTTAAAATATATATAAAAAAATAAAAATTCTCTATGGGTGTGCTGTTTTTCTACTGCAGACAGTGAAGACAACTGCTGAGACGTGCGGGGAACTAAACATCCCTTTCCCTGAGGTCAACATTCCCAATGGACACTCAGAGGAACCGATGGACTTCTATGTGTTGAAAGGCCAAAACGCTCCAACCGTGATCCACATCCCTCTCTTTAATGTGGTCAACTGTGGAGGCAAGTTATGATCTTACAATGTCCTGAATAAAACTGAGATATCAACTGTGTTCTGATTTAAGTGTGTTAATGTTTCATCAGGTAAACTTGAGGAGTGGAGGAAAAAATATAAGACCTTTCAAGGTCCTTACAGCGCTGAGATGATCACTGATCTTATGGAGGTCGCTGGAAAAAACATCACAAACAACAAAGACAATTTGCTGGAGCAGATTCGTGACGCCATAAAAAAAACAAAAGATGAATAATAAATGAAGTTTCATGTAACAAAGTTCGGGAGGAGCACGTTCAGGTAATCAACCAATCAGCACAAGAGGAAGCTGGTATAAATAAGCCTTTCCTCACCTTCTGTCTCACGACAAGTTTCTCAGCATCCCTCCACCACCCCATCACCTCACACTCGGCTGGGTCTACCCCAGTATAAGGGGGGAGTACTCTGGGTTCGGGCCAAATTCCGAGCTCGGAGCCCTCCCCTGAACAGCAAGCCAAATACGCATAAATACTACATCAGATTTCATGTACGTGTGAACTCGTTAAAATATCAGTGGTGTGCTTAGTGGTATAGTGTTTTTTTCTGTTTAATGTTAAATAGTTTTTGCATGTTTCAGTCTGTTCATATGAACAGCTGATCATTAAAGGTGCTGTATGTAACTTTTTCACTCTACTAAAGCATAAAAATACCATAATATGTTTGCAGATATTTGGGAAACATGCTAAGTTCACATACTTGTTTCTCTGAAAAACACTTCCACAGCCAGTTATTTTACTTTGAAATGTGCGTTTCCAGGCTGGAATGTTTCTTTTTGTTTTGGTCTGTGATACTGCACGTTGCCAATTTGCCAATTTTCATTGTCCATTGCGCTCGTTCCTGTTGCGCGTGCTCAAACTGGCAACCCGAGTGAGCGCCGTCCAGTCTGAGGAGCAGGAGGCGGGAGAAACCACGATCTCCGATATTTTGAATAATACTGCAGTACCTATTTCGACCACTAGTAGTCATTCTTACATACTGCACCTTTAATAATCAAATCAACTATAACACAGACTGATTTACAACTATGATTGCTGATTAAAATACTGTATTACTTTGCTTCTGTTAAAATTAATTAATAAATCATTCTCTACAGATATGGTTTTGTCCTGGTCATTTGATATCAAACAGCACAAATGCTCATTATTATGAAACTGATAGTTGTGGTCCTGGATGCTGATTGGGCAATCCAGAGTTCCAGTGTACAATCTCATAACTCTTTATAATTTTCTCTCTCCGAGAGAGAGAGAGAGAGAGAGAGAGAGGGAGAGAGAGAGAGAGATAATAAACCGGTCGCACCGCCCCACTGGCTCACCCCATTGGCTAAATCAATGATGTCATGTCCCAGTCAGATGTTCAAACAAAAAGACTGGAATATGGCTTGATGCTACCACTGGTGCATGAATTAGAAATAATAATAATAATAATAATAATTAAAAACTAGAAATAAAAATACAGTGGGGCAAAAAAACAACAACAACAACACTTTATTTAAGGGTCCGTAGTTAACAAGTAGCTATGCAGGAAGTAATAGGTAGTACTGCATTAACACCGAACTTAAAGGGGCGGTTGATTATGATTTCACTTGTCTAACTTTAGTTAGTGTGTAATGTTGCTGTTTGAGCATAAACAACATCTGCAAAGTTACAACGCTCAAAGTTCAAAGCAAAGGGAGATATTTGCTTTTAAAGAAAAGGACTACACTCCCAGGTTAGTGACATCACTAACCCTAGAATTTACATAAACCCCGCCCCCGGGAACACGCAGTCCATGTTGAGAAGAGGAAAAGTTGTTGTATAAGAGTACATTTGTGAGTCAGCTCAAACTTTAGCGTCCATCTTTTCACATGCAATAGAAAGTCACTCTGTGTGCATCTCACAACAGTTCCTATATGAGCGATTTATAGATTTATCATGACAGAATATCTTAATTGAAGATAGTTAACTCCACATCAGCAACATAAATTCATCAACTAACCATTCAGAGACGTCCTGTTGCATTCTACATGTGGTCACGTCTTCTTGAGTCTCTCCATCTTTGTCTGACTCCGTTTTAACATTAAAGGCAGAACAGTTTCTGTCATTTTAGTGTGTCTGCATGAGGTTATATCAGCTGCTAACACACGAGCTCTTGAAACCCCGCCCTCTGCAGCAGCTCATTTGCATTTAAAGGGCCAGGAACAAAACGGCGCGTTTTTGCAAACCCTCAAAAAGTGACAACTTTAACATGTTATATAAAACTATCTGTGGGGTATTTTGCGCTAAAACTTCACACACACACTCTCTGGGGACATCATAGATATATTTGACATATTGTGAAAAGGGCATTTTACCACCCCTTTAATACTATTAACTAATATGGAAGCAATATTAACTAAGAAGTAAGTAATATCTAATTTAGTACAAAGGTAGTTCCTTGGTAGGTATTTGATTATTACTAAAGAAATATATCCTCATTGAGAACTACTTGTGAACTAAGAAAGAATAACCAATTAATTACTAATTTAATTTAATTTAAATTCTTAACATGGTCAAAATATTTCAGAAGCTTGTGCCTCAAATGGGTTCTTTGTGGAAACCAGTTTATGAATATGATATTTCCCCAAATACATTAGTTACAGGTTGAGATTGTGACTACTACTCTTGCCAAAGGATGGATGTATGTTCTCTGTTTATTTCAAACTTAAACATAGAATAATACTAATAATGATAATTTGTTTAAAATTTTAAATAATTAGGAAGTGATGCTGACACTCATGATTGGATTAGTTCACTATTATGAGGTCTATTGAGTGTCAGTTCAATATGTCTCAGACTCCAAAGACCCACAGTAGCCGCCTGAGGAGGACTTCTCTTTAGGACAGTGGTTCCCAATTCCAGTCCTCGTGACCCACTGCTCTGCACATTTTGTAGGTCTCTCTTATCTGACACACTCAGTTCAGTTCATGGAGTCTCTCCTAATGAGCTGATGATCTGGTTCAGGTGTGTTAAATAAGGGAGACATACAAAATGTGCAGAGCAGTGGGTCACGAGGACTGGAATTGGGAACCACTGCTTTAGGATATGATGAATATAAACATTGATGTTCTCTTGTCAAAAACAATTTGCATCCTTAATGAAGAAATTGGCTGCATTTATGTTGCTATAAATCCCAAAACCACATCTTCCAGATTACAATGTTTGTTAGAATATTACTAGTGCCTCACAGAAATGTATGCCTGTACAGTATGCGTCAAATATAAAATTAAATAACTTGTGAAAAACATGCTAACTCCTCACTAATTACTCAAGCGTTACCTTGTCATACCGCAGGAAAAAAGAAAACATTGATTACAACATTTTACTAATAATTTATTAATATTTTGTTGGTTCTCTATTGTCTATGCATGTGTTCATAATTTCTTTGTATGACCGCCTGGACAAAAATTATATTGCACAATTTGGCATGTTTCACTGCGTTATTATCACAAATAAAACAATCAACTCCAAGCACTGTTGATTTTTAATAAAGACTCGGAGGACTCATTTTTTTTATATAACGCTCAGAACAAAAATGCGTCACTCTTTACTGTGTGTTCAACAACATATACCTCTCTTCCCCCATGAACAACGACCAGAATACAAAAAACACGCTTAGAGCTCCACCCAGTGGCCACACTATACAACCCAAAGGAGAAACTCACATATGAGACAGCCCCACAACCCAAACAGCCCCAACTGAAATAGACACAAGTCCAACACAACCATTCTGGAAAGAGTGTATTTTTCCAACACTCCTTCTCACTCGCAAACAGAATGATTAATTAACTGTTTTCACTCCAGCCATCTGTCTCAGCTTCTTGAACTTTTCTTCACTCAGTCCTTTAGCAAATATATCAGCTACCATATCTTCAGTGTTGCAGTATTTCAAGTCTATGACTCCACTTGCAATTTGCTCTCGAATGAAGTGGTACTTGATGTCAATGTGTTTGCCACGTCCATGAAATTGAGGGTTCTTTGCCATGCAGATAGCAGACTGATTATCTTCAAACATCAACGTCGGTCCAATTCGGTTTAACATTAGATCTGTCATCAGTTGTCACATCCAAACTGCTTCTTGAGCTGCGCTTGCCAACGCCATGTACTTAGCTTGAGCAGTGGAGAGAGCGACGCATGTCTGTTTCTTGTCTCTCCAACTCACAGCTGCTCTGCTGATTTGAAAAATGTATCCTGACACAGATTTGCGATAATCTTGGTCTCCAGCCCAATCTGCATCTGAAAATCCAATGCATTTCTTTGGCTTGCCTAGATTCAGAGTGCCATTCAGGTATCTCATGATTCGTTTGACAACCATCCAATGATGCTTTGTGGGTTTAGCACAGAATCTTGCAACATTGTTTACAGCATAAGCAATGTCTGGTCTTGTTCTTGTTGACAAATAAAGCAGACTACCAACAGCAGACTGAAATTGTGTCGGATCCAGTCCTTTCTTTGTCATCAGAGAGTTTGACGAGCTTCGAGTTCATGTCTACTGGTGTGCTTACTGGCTTTGAATTTTCCATTCCGAATTTTTCCAACACATTTTTTGCATGTCTGACCTATCCAGATTTCTCCAGTTTCTGTTTTTTGGACAATTTTCACTCCAAGAAAATGAGTTTTATTTATCTCAAAGTGTTTTGCAAGCATTGTCTTCACCTCCATCATCCGTTTATCATTGCGTCCAGCCAGGAGAATGTCATCAACATACACAGCGATAATGAACATCTCACCAGTTGCTGCAGTGTAAATGCAGGGATCAGCTGTAGTTTGGACAAACCCAATCTTTTTCAGCTTTTCATCTAGGACGATGTTCCAACATCTTGGTGATTGTTTCAGTCCATAGATGCTGCGATTTAGTTTGCACACTAAGATGTTCCTTTCCTTTGACAACAAAACCTTCAGGTTGTTGCATGTACACTTCCTCCTTTAGTTGTTCTCCATTCAGGAAAGCTGTCTTGACATCCATCTGATGTAGTTTTCGATCTTTTGGTAGTTCTACCAGGTTCCACACATCGTTTGGGTTCAGTCATCTTGTTATTAGTGAGTGTTACCCACTCTCCGTAATAGTCAGGTGGTTTTCTCACTCTTGTTGATCTTTGGATCTCTTGTTCTTCTGAGCAAGTAAGATTCTTGACAGTCAAATTCCACATACCGTTTCACAGTGTCTTCCTCATTTTCATCGGACTCCTTCTCAATTGCATGATCAGACTCATTGAATAGTATGTCTCGACTGTTGAACACCTTTGCGAGTTTTGTATCATAGAGCCGATATCCTTTCGCTTCTGTTCCATAGCCCAGAAGGATACATTTCTTTGCTTTGGGATCTAGTTTCTTCCGTTCATCTTTGGGTATGTGTGCATATACAGTACATCCAAATACACATAAATGAACAACCTTTGGTTTCTTACCTGTCCAGGCTTCAAAAGGAGTCATCCCTTTCACTGATTTCGTTGGGCTTCTGTTTCTCAGATACACAGCTGTTGACAGTGCTTCCGCCCAGAACTTCTGAGGTAGCTTTGCATCCGCTAACATTGAGCTCACTGTCTCCGTCAGTGTTTTGTTCACTCGTTCAGCTACTCCATTTTGCTCTTTCCATTCTAGGAACTTCTGAAAAACTTAATCTTTCCGCTTCAGAACATACACCCATACATAGTGAGTATTCTCATCAATGAATGTGAGAAAATATTCAGCCCCACTCAAAGACTTTACATTAATTTCCCCGCATACATCACTGTGCACTAAGCCAAGTGGTTCAACAGCTCTTTTGCGATCACTGATTTTGAACTTGCTGCGATGATGCTTTCCTTCAGCACATGAATCACAAAAGTCTATGTCTTTTGACACATCAAAGTCAAAGCCATCAACTAGACATTCATTACACAGCTTCTTCAGATTTTGTACACCTAGATGACCATAACGTCGGTGCCAAGTTTGTTCCTTAGTATCTTTATGCAAATTCACATTTTCTGTTACATGCAAGTGATCACTTTCTCTACAGTTCACATAATAGAGACTGCCATTTTTTGTTGCAGTAGCAATCAGTTTTTGATTAACATCCGTGATGCAGCATCTGTTCTCTGTGAACTTGACTTTTTTTCCAGACTGAGTTACCTTGGACACACTCAGTAATTTGTATGACAATTGTGGTACATACAAAACATCATTCAGCTTGCATTATTTTGTCTTACCATCAGACAATGTCATCTTCAGCCGCACAACTCCACGTCCACGTCCAGGCTTTTAAACTCAACAAACTGTTTCTTGTCATTGCACATGTGACAGGTTGCTCCTGAATCTACAATCCAGCTATCCATTCTTTCATCAGAACTTGATGATAGTGCATGACTCACCATCAGTCCAACACTCTCACTATCTGAATCACCGTCTTGTTTTTTCACTTGTGCCTTGTTTGCTTTGTGTTTATAGCCCACCTTCTTACTCTCTTTGTTGAAGTCTGTGCTTGCAACATATTTGTTGAACTCTCTGCAGTCACGCTTGATATGTCCATACCTTCTGCAGTAGTGACACTTTGGGCCTTTTCCTCTCACAAACTGTTTTCCAGTCAGAGCTTTAACATTGTTGCTGGTGTTTTGCTGTTTGTTGCTGTCAACATCGCGTTCTCTCAGTTTACATTCTTCATGCAGCATTTTAGGTACATCCATATTTTCTTCAAGTGCCGTGACTAACACGTTGAACGAGTCTGGTAAACTGGCTAGCAGGTGCACCACACGATCTTCCTCGTCGATATGATCTCCCACAACTGACAGTGCATCAAATGTTTCAGTCAATACCTTAATGTGGAGAAATTGTTTCCCTCAAAAAAAGAAAAACTTGAAAATGAATGAATAGGATGTCGATCCCTCAACATCGAGAAACCAACTTCAAAAAACGAAGTGAAACTAACATGTTCCTTCCCTCTAACCTCATACACAACAGCTAAAACATTCCATATAGTATGAATACTACATTCGCCATGTTGTCATTATCATGTGACCTACCAGTTGCGTCGCTTCACTGCCATTCACAAATCCTCTCCCGTGGCCTCATGGGATTGTAAAGGGTCCATCGCAGACAGACTTCAGAATCTCGCCAGAAGTAGTAGGTCTTCCAGGTACTCTTGCCAACTCTTTTATGAGTTCAGTAAATTCAGACATACTTTTTTTTGTAACACACTTTTTTTTTTACCTACCATATAATTTTTGTTTAAATGTTTTTGTTTCGTTTCATGAACTTCTTATGGTTTCTATCAGTTACCTGTTTCCCTTTGTTTCAGGTTCCCGCTCCTTGTTTATTGCTTTGGTTTCTGATTAATGAGTCACCACCTGTTTGTCAATCACCATGTGTATTTAAGTTCCTCCTTTTCATTAAGTTGTTGTCTGGAATTGTTTATGTATGCGTAAAACACTGTTACACTGATTACCTTAGTTTTTTTTATTAAATAACCTTTTTGTTTATTGAAACTTGTTTGAACTTTTTCATCATCTTCATCTGGACCAGATCGTGACAGAATACCAGACCCCAAAAGAACGGAGATTGCTTCCATAAGCGTAGCCCAGATGGGGAATTATTTTTATTTTTAAACGGCAGAGACACTGAGGAGTACATGGAGGAGTTTCTGAGCATCTGCAAATGTGGCACCTGCAGCGACTTCAGGCTCATGGAGGGGTTCTGGGCTGGACTCGACAACGAGAGCCAGATGGTGATACAGAGAGAACTCCTGCTGGATGCTAGCTGAGTATATCAACTTCAACTAATGGGTGGAAGGATCTTCTTTTACAGTGGGCGAGGTAGAAGAGGATCCTGCCACCAACAACCAGCCCCACTTACCATCCATCACCCCCCCAGAGCCAGACCCAGCGTCCACGGCCAAGACGGAGATGGAGACTCCGAGACTCCATCCCTCAGATTTCACTGGGGTCCTTTCCACTTCCACTTCTCCATGGGCGCTTCCACCGGCCACTCCTCCATGGGCTCTTCCACCGGCCACTCCTCCATGGGCTCTTCCATCGGCTACTCCTCCATGGGCGCTTCCACCGGCCACTCCTCCATGGGCGCTTCCACCGGCTACTCCTCCATGGGCTCTTCCACCGGCCACTCCTCCATGGGCTCTTCCACCGGCCACTCCCTCCTCCATGGGCTCTTCCACCTGCTACTCCTCCATGGATGCTTCTACCATCTACTCCACCCTTGTCCCTTTGTCTTACATCTCTGGCTGTTTCAAGGTCTTCACCAGCTCCTCATCCACCTCCACAGCCATCTCTGAGTTTGGGGGTGGGCTACCAATTTGTTCAACCAGTGGCAGATAGGGGGATTGTTTGAAACCTCCTAGACTTCAAATGAAAGTTCTCAGATCTGATAATTACTTTGAAAAGTATTTTCCTTTGGATCAGGTGCTTGTCTACAACATCAATCATTGTCTATTACAGCTGTCATTGTGAGAGTAGATTCTTGTGAAAGGGATTGATTCTGAAACACTCAGAGAGAAGGACGGTGGGCCTCATCAAATACTGTATGTCCAAAATGCTAGGAAAAAGGTAAACATTATAAAGGCTTATAAGGTTGTACACTTGAACTCTGAATTGTCCAATCAGCATCCAGGTCCACAACTATCAGTTTTAAAATAATGAGCATTTGTACTGTTTGATATTAAATGACCAGGACTAAACCTTATTTTTAGAGAACAGTTTATTAATTAATTGGAACAGAAACAAAGTACCGTATATACCCGACTATAAGACGACCCTGAATATAAGATGACCCCCCCATTTTCCAGACTTATTTTTGGGACAAAAAGAGATTTTTGTGGCAAAAATCTGGTTTTCAACAGAAAATAATTTTATTTGAAAATTGCTGTGGTAATTCATTCTCTCTCTCTTCCAGCACGCGCGCGCACCTCTCTCTCTCTCTCTCTCTCTCTCTCTCTCTCTCTCTCTCTCTCTCTCTCTCTCTCTCTCTCTCTCTTTGTCTATATCGCGAATATAAGACGACCCCCCATTTTTCAGCCTATTTTTAGGACAAAAACCTTGTCTTATATTCGGGTATATACGGTATTACTTTTTTATTATTATCAGCAATCGTATTTGTAAATCAGTCTGTGTTGTGGTTGATTTGATTTATTAATGATTAGCAATTTATTGCTTAATGAACAGACTGAAACATGTTTAACATTAATCAGAAAAGTAACATAATGATTGGTCTATAGACCTTTTTCAGAGCAGTGCCAAGACGAATAAAAGCAAAGCTCTGGGAGACCTACCATGTTTTCAATGGCATCTGCTGTAAAAAGCTGTATAAAGGTCCTATATCACTTATAATTTTCTGCAGCTCATGTTGTCTGGAGTTTTTTGACTAATGAAATTTCTTGGAAAGTTATTTTGTCGTTTTTCATTTGCAGAACAACCCAAAAACACATTAAATAACAGTACAACCCACTGAAGAGATGTATGTCTACCCCTCACAGTCTCAATTTCATTCCCTTTAAAAATCAAAGATGACGCTGTGAATATTGTCTGATTGGCCTATTGTTCTGTTCACACAATAAATCCTGTCTTTCATTCACATTCCATATGTGTCGACATTTAGTGTAACTGGAACAAGAATTTACATTCAAAACAAAACATTAAAACAAAAAGTGAGGACTTTTCCACCTCATTTCATAACACACCACGCTCTGATATTTATTATTCATTATTTTGTGTATTTTTTGGCCATATGGCCAGACGGATCTGATCCAGAAGTTTCACTTTGTTGTTTGTGATGTTTTTTCCAGCGACCTCTATCAGTTTAGTGATCATCTCAGCGCTGTAAGGACCTTGAAAAGTGTGATATTTTTCCTTGCATTCCTTAAAATCATCTGAAGAAACATTAACACACTTAACCCTCTGATGGTCCTCGGTCATTTCTGACCGAATAATTTTCTGTTTTGAAATTTAAAAAATCACAGCTTCATCGGAAGGTTATGAAACTTGGTGACTTTTCTGGCATTAGGTATGTGAATACAAAAAAAAATTGAGGTCATGATCCGAGCATGCTAAGTGGTCGTAAAAAAAATAGTCACACTCGTGGTCTTCGGTCAAAAATGACCGACCCATAGGAAATGAATGGGAAATTTACAAAAACACAAAAATTCTCTGAATTTTTGTCTGTACAATCTACAAATCGGACACGATTCTAAAAAAAAGTACACCGCAGTAAAGGGGTGACACTCTACAACATCAAGAGTGCAAAAAATTCACACCCACCCACACACACACACATACAAACACACGTTTATACACATACACACCAATAAATTCAGATTACAAAAATCTGTTTTGAATTTTTAAAAATCACAGCTTCATCAGAATGTTACGAAACTTGGTGACTTTTCTGGCATTAGGTATGTGAACACACAAAAAAATTGAGTTCATGATCCGAGCATGCTAAGTGGTCGTAAAAAAATTAGTTATGATTTTGGTCTTCGGTCAAAATTACCCCCATAGGAAATGAATGGGAAATTGACAAAAACACAAAAATTCTCTACAAATCAGCCACGATGCAGAAAAAAAATGCTCAGCAATGAAGGGGTGAAGCTCTAAAACATCAAGAGTGAAAAACATAACATAACTAATAATTATAATTAATATATGTATATATAATTAATATAATAATTATTAAAATTATTAAAATAATAATTAATAAAATGTTATAAACCTTGGCAAAAAGTATTATTTGAGAATTTCTAAAAAAATACATTCAATCCACATCTTAAAAGTAAGTAATTTGGTCCAAAAACAACTAGAATTCACAAACATCTCCATTTAGAGCTATACAGGCATCTAGTGGTAAACCCATGCAATATCATGTTTTATTTAATTTTATGATTAATAAATTGATGAATTTTTTTTAATTTTATTTTTTTTCTGAAAGCCTAGTCTCTATTTTACCCGAAAATACTGCATAGAATTTTTTTTTTTTTTTTTGCAAAAAAATAAAAAAATAATCATAATTTTCAATGTCAAAAAATTGACTATAAATATTGCATAAATATTAATAAGTTCAATCAAATTGTCTCAAAATTCTAAATTAAAAAGAATAAATATTATAGAACAAAAATAAATTGCATTGGTTTTTACTGGGATGGAGGAAGTTTCATTTTTAGGTGTCCGGTCATTTATGACCGGGAAGGCCCCCAGTGTGACTGCTAAACGAAGACCATCAGAGGGTTAAATCAGAACATTGCATTGTTTTATTCAGGACATTGTAAGATCATAACTTGCCTCCACAGTTGACCAGATTAAAGAGAGGGATGTGGATCACGGTTGGAACATTTTGGCCATTGAACACATAGAAATCCTTTGGGTTTTTTATGTCTTCATCAGGAATGCTGACCTCAGGGAAACGGATGTTTAGTTTCTTGCACATCTCAGCAGCTTTCTTCACTGTCTGCAGTGGAAAAACAGCTCATTATTGTTTGATTAAAAAGGTTAGACTGTTTAAATGTAAGAAATTGTTGTTTGAAATTGTCAGGATGAGAACCCCACTCTCAGATAAATGGGAATGCCAACGGATAGCACTCTTTAGGTATCATAATATGGATACATGAAAACCCATGCACTTATTTTTAAATGGTTTTCTTTTATCTGTTTAAATGATGTTGTCAGGTGTTTTGGTTGTTGTGAGTCGTACGAACAGGAAAATATTAGAATAAGTCTTAAAGGGAGAGTTCACCCCAAAATGAACATTTTCCCCTGATTTACTCACCCTCAAGCCATCCTAGGTGTATATGACATTCTTCTTTCAGACAAATACAATCGGTGTAAAATGTCCTGGCTCTTCCAAGCTTTATAATGGGAGTGAATGGGCACTATTTTTTTTAAGTCCATACAAGTGCATCTATCCATCATAAAAGTGTCCCAAATGGCTCTGAGGGGTTAATAAAGGCCTTCTGAAGCGAAGCGTTTTTGTATTATATTTAAAAATGTATCGTCTAAAATAACTAGCTTCTGGCAGACGGCCGTACTTTGACTTGCGCCACAAGAGTAACACTTGACGATGTATGACGTAGGAGTAGCATAAGCTTCAACGCCTCTCACGGTTCAAGCAAACAGGGCTGGGCAACCGCGTTCGTCATTACGTTGTGTATCAATTTCAAGGGTTACACCAACGCAGCGCTTCACTTCAGAAGGTCTTTATTAACCCCTCAGAGCCGTTTGAGACACTTTTATGATGGATAGATGCACTTTTGATGCACAAAAATTGTGCCCAATCACTCCCATTATAAAGCTTGGAAGAGCCAGGACATTTTACGCAGATTGCATTCGTCTGAAAGAAGAATGTCATATACACATAGGATGGCTTCAGGGTGAATCAGGGGAAAATGTTCATTTTGGGGTGAACTATCCCTTTAAATAATAATGCTCATGGCACGCAGGAGACCACAGGAAAATATAGACATCATCCATGTTAAAACTAAGACAACACAGAACAATGAACAGAGAAAACTGATGGTTTAAATACACAGACAGAGTAATCAAATACCAATGCTCTTTGATTCCAATCTTTCATTTGTAAGTCACGTGTCTAGTATCTGTAAAACTGCATTTTTCCATCTTAAAAATATATCTAAATTATGTCATATGCTCTCACTGACAAATGCAGAACAATTAGTCCATGCGTTCATGACCTCAAGGCTAGATTATTGTAATGCTCTACTACTGAGTGGTTGCCCTGCACGCTTAATAAACAAACTACAGCTGGTCCAAAACGCAGCAGCTCGAGTTCTTACCAGAACCAGGAAGTATGACAATATTAGCCCGGTTCTGTCAAAACTGCACTGGCTTCCTATTAAACATCATATAAATTTTAAAATATTGCTGATTACTTACAAATCACTAAATGGTTTAGCTCTGCAGTACTTGAGCGAGCTCTTAACGCATTATAGTCCTTCACGTCTATTGCGATCTCAAAATTCCGGCCAGTTGATAATACCTAGAATATCAAAATCGACTGCTGGCGGTAGATCCTTCTCCTATTTAGCACCAAAACTTTGGAACAGTCTTCCTAACAATGTCCGGGAAGCAGACACACTCTGTCAGTTCAAATCTAGACTAAAAACACATCTCTTTGACCTACAGTAGCATACACATAACACATTATAGACTTCTATAATTCAACGTTAGGCTGCATAGATTAGGTCAGCCGGAACTGGGAACACCTTCCATAAATCCTGATGTACTCGTTACATCATAAGAAGAATGGCATCTACGCTAATATTATTCTCTCTGTTTATCCCGGGGTTTACCGCAGTCCGCCGGATCCAGATCTGATGAAGGACCTGCGCCTGGACGCGATGACAGCGCAGTCCTGAAGTCTCAACTAGTCTCTCCCCTGTGAAGGCCTCCTTCCCCTCCCTTTACCTCTCTTCAGATAAAGCATTGTCAGGATAATTCCGGTTCGCTTGGTTACGCAGAAGCAATAAAAATTCTGTCTTATAAATTTTTAGGCCAGACAAGTAGTTTGTTGAGGGTTGGTTTGTAGGGGAAGGACTACACGTCTGCGCACATATATTCAAACGCACATCCCTATAGACTGAACTCGTAATACGCATGTGCCGTGTTTTTGAAGTTTGTGCAGAAAGAACTTAAAGGACAAGTTCGGTATTTTACATTTAAAGCCCTGTTTACAGATTGTTTCTGATAAAATATAACGGTTAAGATTAAAATTTGGACAAATGCTGCTGTCCCGAGAATTTTAGGTTTCTTTCGCTTTCCCTCCCACCTACAGACTGGTTGTATAGGTGCACTGGAAATAGGGCTTGCATAGACTAGTCGAGTAGTCGATAGATCGACTACTTCAACCACTAGTCGACGCTGTCGGAAATAATCGACTACTCGAGCGTCCATTAACCATAAATGAATTAAAAATGGCGAACGTCACCAACAGACACCACACGTCAGATGTGTGGAAGTATTTCATCAAGGATGACAAAAATATTGTAATTGGCCAACTCTGCAAGAGGCTGTTCACATATTGCGTCTAAAAATGTGTGGAAAGCGCGGCCGTGCGGCTGCCTCCAACAAGCGCGTGCGCTCCCATGGCGTCTGTCGTTGCTATGCAACGATGAACTGCGCTCTCCATGATGACGACGAAGAAGTATCAGCAAAGAATTAAATTGATTTCTAGTCCTTGCATTAGCTTTACTACTAGATATATTTCTGGAGGTGAGAAGGAAAAAACCGCCCTGTACAGCTACGATCAGCTGTTCGGCCGAGCTTTCGATGATGTTACGGAAAGGCCGAAGCTGATTGGTTTTTGTCACATGACCTGCGGTGCGCTTGAGGCATTCTGAGAAGTTGAGATGTTTTCATCTTGCCGCGGCATCGGCACGCCTGGAAAAACTAGCGCACCACGTTGTTTCCATTCGAACTTGAGTGCGAAAAAGACGCGATATGTGAACGGCCCCTAGAAGCAGACGTCTGAAATGAAAGGCAAGAACGGCTATTTATTTGGCTTTAGACTGTTACATGAAAATTTAAAAATGAAATGTCATAATTATAATGTTTTGAGAGTTTACTTATGTAATTGTTGCATTAGGCTATGAATTAATAAATGTTTATTGATAACATCTAGCTATTTCATGTCTTTTCATTTAGGGTAGCATGAACCACGAGTAGTCGAGTAACTCGAGTATTGTTTTGATAAGAAATCGACTAGCAGAAATCAGTAGTCGTGCAACCCCTAACTGGAACAGTCCTTCCTAAAACGCATTAAACTTTCGTTTACAAAGACGTGAAACTCACCGAGTGGTCAGGGGTGTTCAATGATATGCTCACACAAAAATCGCTGCAAAAGATGCTTTCCAACAGGTTTTATCGTAGTTTTTGTCCAACTCCATTGACTTGTATTAGATGTGCTGTGAGGTACGGTATTACTCCGCCGCCGTAAACTGAAATGGGGTTGTTTTCTTCTTCTTCTTCGTGTTTTTTTTTTCACGGCGGGTCGCAAACAATGAAATGCCAGTGGTTTGCTTGCAAAGGTGCGTTATCGCCACCAACTGGGCTGGAGTGTCTATTATTCAAGCTCTCAACGGAAGAATGTACGGGTGTGAGACGTTTGGAAAAATAGGTCCACAGTTTTACAACGAATGGTAAAACACCTGTTGGAAAGCATCTTTTGCAGCGATTTTTGTGTGAGCATATCATTGAACACCCCTGACCACTCGGTGAGTTTCACGTCTTTGTAAACGAAAGTTTAATGCGTTTTAGGAAGGACTGTTCCAGTGCACCTATACAACCAGTCTGTAGGTGGGAGGGAAAGCGAAATAAACCTAAAATTCTCGGGACAGCAGCATTTGTCCAAATTGTAATCTTAACCGTTCTATTTCATCAGAAACGATCTGTAAACAGGGCTTTAAGTGTAAAATACCGAACTTGTCCTTTAAGAGTTTTCTGTTAAAACGGTGTCGTGAAAGCGCCCCCCTAAGTTAATAACTCATGATCGTTGAGACGGAAAGTGAATCAATCAAACTTTAGCTGGACAATATCTGTATCCTAGAGCTGCTATAAAGCCAAAACAATCTCTGTTAGGCTACTTTAATTTCCTATTATCAATGTAAAGCCGCTTTGGAACAATCTACATTGTTAAAAGCGCTATATAAATGAAGATGACTTGACTCAAAGAAACTACGGACAGGCTAGGAACTAATGAATAACAATGAAAACTAACAATCTCAGAGAAATTGGTAAAACGGAACTAAAACAAAACATATTTGTAATTATCTGTTAATGTGTTTAAAATCCTGTACATTTTAGGTTAGTGTGAATTCTGGTGGTCAATAAGAATGAAAAAAAGCAGCGAGAGTATTTTAAAAAAATCTCCTGTTGTGTTCTACAGAAGAAACAAGTCACGGGTTTGGAACGACATGAGAGGGAGTAAATTATGATTTCTAGGCGATTTATCTCTTTAAATGAGTGAATTCTCTGTGCGTATAATACCGTGAAAGGATCATTATTGTCACTGAAATCCAGTGAAATGATGAGGTCGATGTCTCTCTCTTCTCTCAGCACTGAGAAATAGGGCGAGTTGAGCAACAGTCCTCCGTCTATATAGTCTCTCGTCTCACTTTCCAGAAGAGCGGAGGGCACTGCTTTATCTGAGGGATCACAGCATTATTATATTATTCACAATGAATTTCCAGTTAGCATCTGTCTATGAGTTTCTGTTCTCACCTTTCATGTTGTAAAGAAAGTCATATTTCCTGCCCCAGATCCACTGAGCCATGCATTTAAAAATACTCGGCCAAAGACCTGTAAAACAAATACACAGTGGTTCTTAAATTCAGTAAATATTCTGATATTGGTTTATATTCTGTATACAGTATGTTTTTAGTTGACTATATTTTTTTGGAGAAAAGATTTTGATGTTTCATTATAGTCTCTTCAAAAGTACATCATTGGATGTCTAAAGGTTCTTCTGTGGCATCAGTCTGTTAAAACCGGGTTTGTTGGTGCTAATTGAAGCTTTATGGAAGCTTAGAGTAAAGCACATTTGGTTTATGCATTAATCTGGCTAGAAAATCACTAAGTAAGTACATTATACAAATCAACACATTGTAAAGACAGTTTAACCTACCAAAAGACCAGAAACTGAAGGAATGACTCAAATCATTACACACATCCTCAGTGTATTGTTTCATATACTGTTTTGCAGCTTCTTTATCAGTGAGATTTAGTTTTTTCTTTTGAATAACCTGTTGATGTTTGCCTCCAGTGAGCTCTGGGAAAAGAGGAGAATATGATTGAGTTCTTGTTGTCTGATGCAGGTAAAACATTTATCTATCTTGTGTTAGAGTTTTGTTGGCCAAAATGGATGTTTTTGCATGTTAATGTATCCATATTAGTGGTTTCGTCAATTAGCTTGTTTAAGTGTTGCTGAAAACCATTAAAGATACATTTTCTAGCACAATTTAGGAAAATCTTATACCATTCAGCTTTGTTCTGATGGTTTCATTGAGATCAGACGGATCGATGCCATTCAAAACAGAGAGATTCATGTCCACGAGATCCATGAGCAGCTGGAGACATTTGTCTTCTGAAGAGAACATATATTGAACAAACATGTGCTAAATGTCTTTCCATCCCCAAATTTATGACATCAGGTGTTTTCAGGTGATAATCATCATTTTAGCATTATATAATTTTATTTTTCATCTTTAAAGAGTTTAACTTTTTATTCATCAGCAGATTTTCATGAACAGATCATTAGACACAAAAGATTGATCAACTTGTCAATAAATAAAAGCTGTAAGAAATGCTTTACCTTTACTCATTTCCTCAGACATCCCTGTTTCTCTTACAAGCAGGACATTATGAAAGAAATCTGGGGGATGTGGGGGGGGGGGGGGGGATTCAATGGAATTAAGGTTCACATGATAATGAAATGACTGTCAACTTTACACAGAACTAAATCCTGAGAAGAAATGAAGTTGCACCTTTTATTCGTTCCAAGAGGAATTTCTTATCCTCGTCTCCATCGGCTAAAACGCTGCCGCACAGAGCTGCAGAAAACAAATTTAAGTTTATAACTGTCTACAATAAACCAACATGTATCATTGTATCATCAAACAGTCTGATGCATTTAAGCTCTTATTGTTAAGGATCTCTCCTTTAAATCACTGTGTAATGAAAAGTTTTATGTTAAAATTGCTTTTTAAATGATTTTCAACATTTCTAACTGTAATGTCTGAAATATAAACATTACAGTTAGAAATGTTGAAAATCATTTAAAAAGCAATTTCACCAACACAATGAGGTGCTGCTTTTTAACATAAAACTTCTCATTACACAGTGATTTAAAGGAGAGATTTTGGCAGACCTGATCTCCAGATCAATATACACCCCAGAGACTATTGATCAATTTTAGACTATTCTCTAATTCAGGTCAATGTAGAATTTTGTTACCTTGCAGGTACAGCATGTCAATCTCAGGTTGGTCCTTGGTCTTACGGCCATTTTCAAACTGACTGCCAAAGTTGGACGTTTCCACAAACGCTCTAGTGAGGGAATAACCGGCTTCATACGGAGTGAACTCAAACCAGGGGTCTGCAGACAGAAAAAATAGTTTACTGTTGTAACCCCGGTGTGGCAAGGGGGGCGTGGTTCAGCGAGGTCTGCGACGAGAGAGAGAGTGGGGAGAGGAGCGGCGGTAAGTGGGTCAAGTGCAAAATGACTTACACCTGTGTCTCGTTGCAGTAATTGGCGTGGGGAGACTGCATATAAGGAAGGCTCTCACAATCATGGAGGAGAGAGAGGGCTGAGGACTCGTGGGAACCGGACAGAGCTGTGAGCTGATCGTGGACAGAGATTACAGAGCTGTTTGATCCTGGAAAGTGTGTTGAGTTTTTGAAAGCGCATGTGGCGCGATTGTTATGTTGGAATTGAGTTAAATAAAATACCCACGAGTCTCAGCCAGCCGACCTCGGTCTCCTTCCTTCTCACCCATACACGAAGGGATTTATATTACACTGGTGCCGAAACCCGGGAGGAAGGAGAACGCCGCCGCCGAAATGCAATCTCCGCCAGTGACATCGGGAACGCCATTTGCAGACCGCCCCTGATCAAGCCGGGTTGTACCAGATACCTGTGAGTATTAAGGGGGGTACCTATCAGGCATTGGTGGATTCTGGTTGTAACCAGACCTCTATCCATCAAAGCCTGATACAATCCGGGGCATTGGATACGGGCCGCATGGTTAAGGTGAGGTGTGTGCACGGGGATATAGTGGAATACCCGTTAAGAGCCATCACTATTAAATTTAGGGGACAAAATCATTGTGTGGAGGTGGCAGTTAGTCCGCGCCTCAGGCATCCGTTAATTTTGGGGACAAATTGGCCAGCTTTTGAACAATTATTGGGGTCTTTGACAGCGGATGTCTCTGGGAAAAAGAGAGGGCGGGGAAGGGGAGCAAGCACTCAGGTGGGAGAGGCTGTGCCTGGACCTAGCGGGTCTGTTTCAGAGGATTCGAGCGGGATGGTGAGGGTAAATCTCTCCAACCGTGATGACTTTCCCCTGCAACAGTCGCAAGATGAGACGCTCAAACATGCGTTTGAACAGGTCCGTTCCATCGATGGGCAGCCCCTCCAACCTGATCGCGTGCTCTCCTATCCTTATTTTGCCATAATTAAGGACAGGTTGTATCGAGTGACCCAAGACACTCAGACAAAGGAAGATACAACCCAATTGTTAGTACCACGGAGCCGTCGGGAAATGCTTTTCCAGACGGCGCATTGTAATCCGATGGCTGGGCATTTGGGGATGACTTCCACATTAAATCGTCCAATGACCCGATTCTTTTGGACGGGCATTCACGAGAACGTACGCAGATGGTGCGCGTCGTGTCGTGAATGTCAGTTGGTGAACCCACCGGCCGCCCCAAAAGCGCCTTTGCGCCCTTTACCTCTTATGCAGGTCCCCTTCGAGAGAATTGGTATGGACCTCATCGGGCCATTAGAACGATCCGCACGGGGACATCGCTTTGCGTTGGTCATAGTTGATTACGCAACGCGATATCCCGAAGCAGTGGCGCTCCGCACCATTTCCGCTAAAAGTGTGGCGGACGCACTGTTTCGTTTAATCTCCCGCGTGGGAATCCCGAAAGAGATTCTCACGGATCAGGGCACCGCGTTTATGTCTCGCACGTTAAGCGAATTGTACGAATTATTGGGCATTAAATCTGTACGAACCAGTGTCTATCACCCACAAACGGACGGGCTGGTCGAACGGTTTAATCGCACGTTGAAGACAATGATTCGTAAATTCGTACAAGAGGACGCGAAAAATTGGGACAAATGGCTAGAACCCCTCTTATTTGCTGTGCGCGAGGTCCCGCAAGCCTCCTCGGGGTTTTCCCCATTTGAGCTTCTTTACGGACGTCAGCCTCGTGGGGTTTTAGACATCCTGAAAGAAACTTGGGAGGACGGACGCTCGGATAGCAAAAATGAAATTCAGTATGTCGTGGACCTGAGAGCAAAACTCCATACACTGGGGCGGCTCTCTATGGAGAATTTGCTCCAGGCTCAAGACAGACAAAGCCGGCTGTATAACAGGGGAACTAAGCTTCGAGAATTTACACAGGGAGATAAAGTGCTCATGTTACTACCAACTTCCAGCTCTAAATTATTAGCGAAGTGGCAAGGACCCTTTGAGGTCACACAGCGAATAGGGGATCTCAATTATGAGGTAATACGAACGGACAGAGGCGATTCACGACAAATCTATCACCTCAATCTCCTTAAAAAATGGAGTGAGGAGGAGTCAGTGTTGCTTGCGACGGCAGTGAGTGGAGAGGAAGATCTCGGGCCAGAGGCGATCATCAAAGGGAAATCTCTCGCTCTGGCCCCGGGAGGGGATCACCTCTCGCCCTCGCAGCTCACTGACATTACGAAGTTACAATCTGAGTTTGCAGATGTGTTTTCGCCCCTGCCCGGTCGTACTAATCTGATTCAGCACCACATTGAGACAGAGCCGGGGGTGGTAATTCGCGGCCGGCCATACAGGTTGCCTGAACACAAAAAAAAAGTGGTTCAGACCGAATTAGAGGCAATGCTGGAGTTGGGAGTAATCGAGGAGTCTTACAGTGACTGGGCGAGCCCGATAGTCTTAGTTCCTAAAACGGACGGCTCCATGCGGTTTTGTGTAGACTATCGCAGGGTGAACGCAGTGTCGAAATTCGACGCATATCCAATGCCGCGGATTGACGAGTTGCTTGATCGGTTAGGCTCGGCTCGTTTTTACTCGACATTGGACTTAACGAAAGGATATTGGCAGATCCCCTTATCTCCCATGTCCAAAGAAAAGACGGCTTTCACCACGCCGTTTGGATTACACCAATTTGTGACACTTCCTTTTGGGCTGTTCGGGGCACCGGCCACGTTTCAGCGCCTTATGGATAAGGTTCTGCGGCCCCACACTGCATATGCCGCTGCTTACTTGGATGATATTATCATCTACAGTAATGATTGGCAGCGGCATATGGAACATGTGAGGGCCGTTCTTGGGGCGCTGAGACGGGCGGGGCTAACGGCCAACCCGAAGAAGTGTGCAGTTGGGCGGTTGGAAGTAAAGTATCTGGGTTTCCACTTAGGTCATGGGCAGGTGCGTCCTCAAATTGATAAGACTGCAGCAATTGCAACCTGTCCGAGGCCTAAGACCAAAAAGGAGGTGAGGCAGTTCCTGGGGCTGGCGGGATATTATAGAAGGTTTATTCCTGGTTATTCGGACCTCACCAGCCCGCTGACTGACCTCACTATAAAGGAAGTGCCAGATACGGTCCAGTGGACGGAGCAGTGCCAACAGGTTTTTACCAAGGTTAAGGCTGCTCTGTGTGGCGGGCCGCTCTTACACTCTCCTAACTTTTCTCTCCCTTTTTTGTTGCAGACTGACGCGTCGGACCGGGGGCTGGGTGCTGTTCTGTCCCAGGAGGTGGAGGGGGAGGATCGCCCGGTGCTGTACATTAGTCGTAAGCTCTCGAAGAGAGAGACTAAGTACAGCACCATCGAGAAAGAATGTTTTCCCGAAAAAAGCACAAACACTGCAGAGATGGCGAGTTCAGCAGCTAAAATTTGCTGAGGTGAAGTGACGGCTAGTAACAGCAGACAAACGGCTAGCATTGACATCAGCGGCAATCCACCTGTCACTCAAGTGGCCACACCCTTAATTATGCAGAACTTTAAATATTAATCAACTAAACGGATGAGTTATAAAAAAATTCACCCCCCTCACAGTTGTCATGAAGGGCGAACTTAGCTGTATAGACCAAAGCCACATAGAGAACCAGGCTGTAAACATGTTTTTTTCTGCTGTAAAGTTGGTAATTTTAACATGGTGGAGATGCAGATTTGACTCACTTCTGCAGCCAGCTTCAAGTGGCCAGTCAATGAATTGCAGTTTAACTCACTTCCGTGTTGGTTTCAAGAGAGAGACGGGGAGGTTGCCGCTTGGGATGGACACAGAGAAACAATCCATTTTGCTAGGGAAAACAGGCTTGGGAGGGGCGAGCAGCCCACCTTAAGAAGCGTTGAGGTGTCTGGTGATGCCGTCAAGCCGTCATGTCTTTCACCTCGAGACCCGCAAAGCCGTGTTTAAGGTCGAGCGGGTCTCCTCAGCTTTGCTTCATGTGCTTGGCACAAGCGGGAAGGACAGGGACAAGCTGGTTTCCCAGGCCGGGAGGCGGTCCCAGGAGTTTCCCATCATAGATGTCCCTTTACTGGTTGGTGGCACTTTGCAATGCACTTTGCATTCAATATTGAGGCGAGCGGCCGATCGCTCACAACATTCACGCAACAGTCCCGCTCACGACAGAAGGCGGGATAGGCTCCTCATCCTCCAAGCCTTCGAGAAGGCCTGCGTCGTCCTCATCCCCTCGTCATCGTTTGTAAAATGAGGGTTCACCCGCTAAGAAGTCCTCAAGGAAAGCGGACTTCGAGCGGTCAGTCCAACTCAAAGCTGGCGCTCCACTGGAGTCCCCAGGGTGCGCGATCTCGTCACCATATCCCCTGTCAGAGTCCGACTGTTTGAAAACCACACTCTTAGTAGCGTCCATCTTATGCCTGCGGTACAGTAGCTTCTTGGAAAGCCAGGCAGTGGCTGCAATTTTCTGGGAAGAGGGAACAAGCGAGAAAAAAGGCGGACAGCCTAATGTGAAGTGCAGCGTGGGCAGCTTGCAGGATGACACAGCTGAAATGGAGAGCGAGACAATCACGTCCGGCGGAGGCTGATGTGAATGATATGTCCTCCTGAAGACAAATGTGCACGTCTGAACAAATCCACGAGCTGTGAGAAGGATGTCCAGAGGTCGCGAGAAGCGAATGTCAACTGGAGAACAGCATGCAGGCCTTATATGCTCTCAGGTAAGGAGCTGGGGCCTTACTTGGTGCAATTGGATGCTTCTGCAGAGGTCATGTACGGATGCCCTTCCCAAAGGTGGATCTCGAACATGAGATGAAATAGATCACATCCATATAACAGCTGAAACAAACACATTAACTGTCTTTCTCACACACACACACACACACACACACACACACACACACACACACACACACACACACACACACACACACACAGACAGACCTCCATCATTGCTCTGTTTGCATTGCTTGTCGATCACTGTGTAGATTGGAAACGGGTCTTTACTGTGATGGTCCCGCTGATCTGAGAGTGTGTGTTCATCAATCTGAAGAGAAAAATTTCTTCAATGACAAACAAGCTCAAGTGGAAACCTCCTGCTAGAAACTGTTTTTCTTTGTGGAAGCTTTACATTTAATTAGCTAATATATTATTTAAAATCAATATTTTGTGTCCAATTGTTTAGTTTAATTATATTAATTATTTAATTAAATATATACATAAACTGCTGTGTTCTACACAGCTTTGACCAGCTGATATCACTGCATGCTATTATGGTTTGCCCTGCTAATAATTACGAAAAAAGATTATCGTTATTATGTATTACAAAATCATATTTTTAATTTAGTGTGTCATACATATCAGTAGCCTACTAAAAATATAGCACTTTTTTATACTGAATGTGAGCAGCTCATTAAGATCATACAGGATTGTTTTATCAATAGTTACAGACCTCTTTCACATAACCTGTAACGAACATCGCTGCCCAGAAGTCAGTCAAGCTGAATAGGTCTTTCTCCTTGTAATATTTCTTCAGTTTGTCATAAGCATCTCCCCAGCTGACTGCAGGACCGCTGAGTCTCTGGACGATCTTGTCTTTCGCAGTCTCTAGTTTGGTGGACCAGTCTGGCTCCTGATATAAGGAGGCCATGCACCTTCAGAGGAACAACATATGCTCTTATTTATGACTTTCAACCTGTGTGTGTGTGTGTGTGTGTGTGTGTGTGTGTGTACCAGGTGGATCCAGAGACTCCGCTCAGATAAAGCACACAGTCCAGAAGACCTGCTTTCTGGAGTTGATCCAGGGATCCCAGCAAACCCACCATGGCTCTTTGTCCTCCTCCAGATCCCAGTAATGCAATGTTTGGCACCTCATTCTAAAACACACAATTTGACTTTGCAAACATTTGATCTTTATCAGTTATGACATTTGTAAGAAAAATGAAAAGCCAGGCAGATATAAAGTAGCCTATACAATAAGGTTTTACCTCACTGCAGTGTATCTGAAGCTTCTTCAGGCTTTGTAGAACATCTTTTCTCCTTCTGGCTACAAACTCCTCCTCGTTCTTATTCAGAGATTGTTCGAGTCTCACAGAACCACTGCAGCGACAGACAGACCAGTGCTGAATTTAACACCACATACTGCTATTTCATATATTTTGATTTTAGAATTTAAATACATTGAAGTCTTAATAAATAAAGAATAAGTCTTATTTGCAGAATTATCCAGTTTGTAATTGACGTTAATTGTGTAAGTAATCTGAGCAGAATTACCTTTCCTGGGGTTTGGATCCACTCATCTATAAAACAATTGAGTCAATATTAAAGTTAAAATCTATAATTCCAAAACTAATAAATCTTTTGAAAATCTTGTATAATTCTGTTGATCAAAATTAGTTTTACCTCAAATGTCAATTATTAAGCGTGTGTTTTTGTTTCTGAATGTAAGTCGCTAACAGTGGAAGTTATAGTGTTTAATAGGTTGCATCAGGCCACTGGTTTTGGCAAAGCTTTAAGAATCAAAGCATTAAAATCTAGATTCATTCATACTTCTGTTGTCACTTATAATAACATTAAGCCCATTCATTTCCCTGTTGTAAAAGCTTTAAAACATATACTCACTGTTCTTGTACAGTCTTGTAAAACTGTAATAGATAAAAATCAGAAACAGATCAAATAAAATGACACATGCAAAAAGGTTTTTTTGGGGATGTTTTTGTTGTGTCATGAAGGCATTACCTCTGAATCTAAATAATCTAGAGAGAGAGAGAGAGAGCATGAAAAGTGTTTATTTTAGAGAAGTCCACAGGTTCAAACATGCCCATATAGTTGAAGAAACACTTGTAAACTCATTCACATATAGACACACATAGTAATGCATATAAAATACATATAATATTAATTTCATAATGATTTTACCTGCTTGTACATTCAAATTGATATTTTACAAGTAGGCTATATTGATTTTGATTTGATTTTGTTTGGTTCTGCTGTATACCACTCCTTTCTTCAGTTTCGGATAAAGCTGGTTTTAGGTAATTTTCAGCTCCCATTAGAAACTATTCCAGTTTGTTGAGTATTCATGACAATGCGCAAACGAGTGGAACTGAAAGTATTAGTGCAGGAAAACTTGTAGTTCCCTTTCTGTCAGTCACGTTCGGCGTGGTATTGAACTGACACTAAGGGCCCTATTTTAACGATCTAAGCGCATGGTCTACAGCGCACGGCACAAGTTCACTTAGGTCGTGTCCGAATCCACTTCTGCTAGTTTAACGACGGGAAAAATGGTCGGTGCTCCCGGCGCATGGTCTAAAAGGGTTGTCCCTATTCTCTTAATGAGTAATGGGTGTGTTTTGGGATTTACATGCGTTAAACCAATCAGAGTATCATCTCCCATTCCTTTTAAATTGCCAGTTGCGCTCGTGCCATGGCGGATTCGCTATTTACATGACGGGATTTGATAGGGGAAAGACCGAACGCATCTCCAGAGCACAAACGGATCTGCTTGTGCGCGAGGTAAAAGTGTGCAAGCAGAACATCTACGGGACATATATATATGTTTCTCCTTTGTTGTGTAATAGGTATGTTTTCATGTTTGATTCTTGACAATTAAAACTGTTCTATTAAGACAGATTTGCGCTGTGTCGCATTCTGGTGTTTGTTTAAAGCAACAGCAGAGAAGTTTATCCGATGCTGAAGAGGTGATGCATGTGTATGTGTGTAAATGACAACTGTTTGCCAGAGGATATATGTTTCTCCTTGTTTTGTTACAGTAAACAACACATAAAATGAGCCCTGAGTTCTCTCCAGGCTGGTCTACGCTCCCGTCGCATGTCACAACTCGCCCGCCATCTCCTCCTCTGGAGTCAGAAGCATCTACGGTCGCTTTGCGTTCTTCACATCCCGTGCGAGGTTAATCGTGCAGCCGACAAGCTCTCATGACAGCCACGCTCCCGGAGGAATGGAAACCATAAAACCAGGCACCTCAGCTCCACCCATGTCCCGCCTCTTTGCCCATTTTTGTTTATCTGGGAGTGACGCGGTGCCAAGATGGCGACGGCCGGCTCCGCCCACTTTGGGCTTCAAAAATGCTCTTCAAAAATGCTCTTCAAAAATGCTCTTCAGAAACACTACGGGTGACGTCACGGACACTACGTTCATTGTTTTATACGGTCTATGGGTGTGGTTTGCAATGCAAATCTCTCACTCCAATGTCCATTGGCTTGTTTTGTTTACACTCGTAGGTGATTGGGCTGGGCGAGATCCCAATTCGTCAGTTAATTTCTGACGTAACGTTGAACGCGAGTGAATGATGGGGAACTTTTAGCTCTCTTAAATAGTTTAAACAGGCCGTGTTTATTTTACATGCCTATTTCAATGTTCAATTATCCAAAGATTCCCAGTCTATGTGAAATTTTTAATTCAGTGAAAGTATTTCTATTTTCAAATCATGCAAACCAGCAATGAAATCAATTTCCTCAAACAAAACTCATTGACTATATATTAACTAAGCTTTTTGATTTTTGTAAATCATTATAATGCAGTCTGAGTTAAAGGTTTGTACGAGTTTATGAATGTTATTCATGTGCTACTTAAAACACAAAGGCTATTCATGTTAAACACAATAAAGAGTTAATGAAGCCCAGAACATGTGTGCTTGGTTAAGGTTGAAGTTCAATTATTAACCGGTGATTATTAATGTTCTTGTAGCTGTTTCCACCATCACACAAAAATTTAGGTCACTGAATACATACTAATTATTGGCATTAGATTATTAAATAATACCTTGAATCAAAATTCATGGCATAGGTAATCAAGCATTTAATTGGAAACATAAATAGTAAAATGTAAATATTGATACTTTTTTTTATTATAGGCTAAATAATACATTTATTTAACATTTATATTTAAATTGTTTTCATTTTTAAGATATATATTGTCAAACAAGGTTGAAGGGAAGGAGAACAAGATGATGATGATCAATCTGTGTATTAAGTCCCCACCGGGATAGCTCACACACACACACACACACACACACACACACACACACACACACACACACACACACACACACACACACACACACACTAGGAGATTCAAATTATTTATGATGTCATTTTAATATCTTCCTCGGATTCGTAAGCCAAGTCTTCTGCATATTTATACAAGTAATTTAGTGTAATTATTGGTTAAATTTGAGATACTTACCTTCCAGTAACAAAATTCGTCCTTAGAACACGAATCCAGTGGAAAACTTTGAATTTAGGGTAGTTTGATGTAACGTGAACATTTATTGTTTTCTCACAGCAAGCAGTTCCCTGTTTTGAATTGTGTAAGATGTTAAATTCCCCAACACAATGTGATTATGCACATCCTCAAAAACTCCCCTTTAAAGAGAAATCAGTGTCCATGAGAGCAAATCTCAGCTCGCTTTAGCAGAGAGAAACTCCCAAACTAAATGAATGAAATAAATGAATGATTGCAGCACAGCATCAGTCATTCAAAAGAATAAAGCAAAATCCCTATAGTATGCTATACTTTATATGTGTATTTGTGAATTAGTATACCGGTGTATCTTTCACTTTGGGCACATTTGGCCCTGTGGACTTGAAGAAAATAAAGCCTCTTTTTAAAAAAAATTCTTTCACTTTCACAAATTTTATTTTAGAATTAACTTTCTTTAAAAAATTCTGTCATCTTTGTAATTTTTCTGAAAGTCGCATCTTAAATCAAGAATTGTTTTTGACAGCATTCTCCACAAACTCCTAGAAAATAAACAATCCAAGGTTCTTGTTTAGTACAGTGGCTAGATGAACAAATACACAGACATCACCTAAATCAAATATTCCATTACAGTTTAGAAGTATGAATTTCTTCACTGAGAAAAGCAAAAAAAGCAATAAAATTAGAAAGTTTTTAAATCAGTCACAACTGAACAGCAGCAATGTTTAGAAACAACCAACAAATTCAACCAGCAGTAAACAACAAGCCCCCTTTAATTGGGGATCAGTGAGGATTTATACTCTTTTCCTTGAGGAGAAGAGCAATCCCCAAACGAGCCGTCATCAGTGGAGGAGATCACCTTCACCTGCACAGAAAAAGGCTTGGGAGAAACGACCACTACTGCCACCTAGTGGTCTGAAACACAACATACACAAATTATATCAAATAAAATTACACCGTATGACGTAACATACATAAAGTATATTTTTGAGAAGTATATAAAATGTAGACTGAAAGTATGCTTTCTTCTTTTTAGTTGAAAAGAAGTATAGTAATAGAACACTTGATTAAATGTATTTTTCATAAGGGTTAACATGCATTTATCTAAAGTATCTTCAATTGCATTCAAGGCATACATTTGATCAGTTCAGACATAATTAAATTCATTTAAATTATTAAATAACTTAAATAATAATTAAAAACTTTTGTGACAAAAGTTGAAATATTTTAGTTTAAATCAAAATAACTCTGGAAAAGTGGCTGTAAATGATAATAAAAAGAATGTTAAAGAATAGATTATAAATCACAGCACGTTTAAATTAACTGTGCAACAATTTACCGCGCCTTGTACTGAGGCGAAAAATACCTACTATGAACAATCATTCAAAACAATAGCCCCCCCCCCCGGGAAGAGTATATGTTTAAAGCTTTATGTAAATAATCTTTATTCAGCAAAAGCAAGAAGTCATAACATTTATCTATTAATCTAGCATTTTATAAAACCAATTTAAACATGGTCAATAACAATGACCTGAAAACAGAAGAAATTGATTTACAATGCTTGGCAGAACGGGACAATTTCACATGATTTGGCCACTTTTCCTTTTACTCTAAAAAATAATCTAAATATTTTAACGTTAAGTATTTTGACCCGTACACGCTCATTCAATGGATGGACGGACGATCTGACAGGATTAACGTTAACGCTACCTACGGTTGAGTGGCCTGACTTCTACAGAATGCCTATAACTGTACTAAATGGTCATGTACAAGACTTGTGTGGTAGCCTACGATCCGCAGTTCTGCCTATCCAGCGCCACGGCCAGACAGAAGACGACAACAATGTAAAGAGTGACATTACGGTGCAATTTTAATGATGTGAATATTTCCTAGAAATAAAAATTCCAGAGACAGCATATTCATTTTTTGTATTTGATTACCATTTCTTACCAGGTTCTTCAAAAAGTCTAGTCACAATCAATCAAAACAATGTATACAATCATAGATGATTCACAAATTATCACAATCATTTTGAAAACATTATACGATAAAATTTCAAATTGGAGCCTGTACTCCGTCGATTCTTGTACCCAACAACACAACAAGATGACATTTAATAACAATAATAATAATTTAAGCTCCTTGTTATGTAGCCGAATCTGTGCTGGTTTGTATTTGCCGCCTCCAGTTTTCCCTTTGTTTTGCCACCAGCTAACGCCGTGACGTAACTGTACGTCGGCTATATATTCTGCTTTTGGGACTTTGGAGCTTTATGGAAGCACAGGAAATTTTTGAAATCCGATGGAATTCCAGTTCTGAACCATTCTCAAATATCTATTTATTTTTATTTATTTATTTAGAAAAGGGACAGTGTACATTAATAGTGTGATGTTATTTTGCCTAAATGTTCAGCATTAATGTTTATTATGAAGAAGACATTTCTTAAAATGATGCTTAAATGAGTTAAACGATGAGCATTCTCTAATCGAGTGTGGTACAGAATTCCACTGATGTGATGCTCTGAATGAAAAAACAGCTTGACCAAAGGAAGTTTTCCTACGTGGAATCATACAATCCGCTCTAATTGCACCTCTTGTTACCAGGCTTATTGCATGCCGTTCTTCCGCCCAACACTTTTGCAGTCTGCAGGTGCACGGCTTACTCAGCAGACACAGATGAGCTGTCAACCACAGAGCAGAAGTAACTGCAAAAGCTTCTAAACCACTATATTGCTCTGTCCCCTTGATAACCCTATAACTACTTCCCCTTCTGAATCTATTCTAGAGATGCAGTCATTCTCCTCTACAGCAGAGAAGCAACAATGGAGAAAAGCAGGCTGTGCTTTAAAGAATGGTGTTTGGTGGGACCCTGATGGCAAGCCCTGCCTTCCAAAACATTTAAAAAAAAACAGTTTAAAGTCAGTGGCGCGTTGCGCATGTTATTCATATGCTATTTTAACCCTTGTGTGGTGTTCATATTTTTGTTACTCAGCCAGTGTTCGTGGGTCTGGTGGACCCGCTGCATTTTTGGGTTTTTAATTCAACACAATCAAAAATGTTAAATGTTAAAATACTCAACAGATGTTTACTTCATCCCAATTACAAGCAATATAAACAGCATATATGGTTAATATTTTCTCTTTACCTTTGTTAGATCACATTTAAGAATTGCAACCTCGTGTGGGAATGGCAGGAGTAAAACTCACTCTTGCACTCTTTCACACTTACACACAATCTCTCTCTCTCTCACACGCACGCACACACACACTCATGCACACACATACACACACCCACAACACACACACAGACACACACAAAACAAACACACAAACACACACACACACACACACACATGCACACACACACTGGAAATGTGGTGTACGGTCACTCTCCATAGGCATAATGGTTTTTCTAATGTGCAAACTGTATAATCTATCCCCCTACACTAACCCTACCCCTAAACCTACCCATCACAGAAAACTTTTGCCATTTTTTGAATTTCAGAAAACACCATTTAGTATGTTTTAGTATGAGGACACAGATGTCGTCATAAACCATGTTTACGTTGTAATACCCATGTCATTATACACATTTGTGTCCTCATAAACCATATACAAGAACATACACACACTAACAGCAAGCCCTGACAGGAGGAGGACAGAGTAAAGGTACGCAGGACCTACAATTTCCACACTTTTATTAGCCCCGGGTCCAGTGGACCCGAACATCCTGTGTGTAATAGAAATGTGTAGGGGGGGTGTACAGTGTGTTTTCATTGAAAATGTGTTCTCATATATATTCCTCACAGAAAATGAGCCAAGGCCAATGAGTCTCAGTTTGAAAAAATAATTAATTGTATCATTTTTCTTTTGATAAAAAATGAAGACGGGTCCAACAGACCCGAACACCATACAAGGGTTAAGGGCCATAATCAATGTAGCATGTGCTCAACGCGCATACACTTTGATTCTCTCATCTACACACAGACGCAGCATCCCCAACGTCACTGACGAGAACGTCGGTCTCCACGGCTGTGAACCGCTCCTGGCAAATCCGCCGTTATAATAGCAATCCGCCATGGAACAAGCGCGCCTGCTCTTAAAGGGAATGTGAGATGACGCTCTGATTGGTTTATTTCACGTTACGCCCAAACCACACCTATGAGTAATGAAGCTACTTCAGACCAACCCATTTTAGATGTGCGTCAGGCGCAAGAGTCATTTACCCCGCCGGTATAATAGCAACAGCGCCCAAGACCCGCCCACAAAGTTACTTGTTACTTGCGCTTTGCGCTTGATACTTGCATTTCAGATCGTTAAAATAGGGCCCTATGAATCAAAACAGGGAATGATAATTGACATAACAAACATTGGTTCACTAAGGGGTTCACTACTTACGCTGACATTTTTTGCCGATAATGAATAATCTGTTCCACACTCAACGTTGGTGAAACCAACCATTTGATGATCAATTTCATTGAGTTAACACCAAGTCTAGGGAAAGTACTGTCTTGTGTTGAGAGGAAAGAGTGACCCTGAACGTCAATCCAGGTGGGTTTTTATTTTATTAATGTTCTTTTTAAGCTATCGTTCTGATTGTCGGTCATTCATGAGCAAGTAAATGCAGTTTGATGTTTTCTTTACAAATCAGTTGCGAATGCCACTAAACGAATGCGATTTTACCATAGTAAATGTAGCTCGATCCTGTTAGTAAAAGTTGACTGATTATGATATTGATGATAATGTAAAGAATGTTAAGGGAACACAATCATGGATGAAATATGGCAACCCAACCCTAACAAAACGCTCCATAAACAACTTCCTCATCTCTCTGTGTTTTTGAGTTAACCCTTTATAGGGCACTCATTGAAATATTTGGAAATTCACAATTTTAACCTCAGAAAGCTAATGGGGGATGTTACTAGCCTGACTTTGTCAGACTTCGTACTTCCGCTCTATTTCATTTCGCTCCTGTACTCAGTCTGAGATAGCGACCTATCTCTCAGTTTTCCACCGGCCTGAAAACAGCCGGGCCAATCAACGAACACAGAGGGGGGGCTGAGAACCGTGACGTAGACGCTGATTGTACCGGGATGCGTAGATTTACTTCACATAATCTGCAAAAGTCGTTCATAGCCATGTTCACTCCGGTATTTCGCTCGATGGTTTTGTTTTTGCATCATACATGTGTTTACAGTGGAAGTTAGATGCGGCTGAGCATGCGCATAACACACGCCATAACCAAACGTTATGTGATTGGCTTACGGGTAACCAATGATTTTAAGCTTCAGACTAGCGCCCCCAGGCAGTAAAGAAAACACTTTTCAATTATGCCCTTCCAGACTCTCTCTACGAAGCAAAGCGAAGTAGCAGAGTCTGGTATTACCAGGCTAGGATGTTACAGGACATTTAAAAAAAAAAAAATGCTCAATTTTTTTCATCTTTGCATTGCAAATCAAGGTCAATGAAGTTACCATATGAGCACTTGCCTGTCTAGGGTAAAAGAAATTACCATATAAATTTATATATTATATTTAATAATATATATTATATATATTTATATTTATATTTATATTTATATTGCCCCATAAAGGATTATATAGTGTTATTTAAATAAACTCCTGAAGTACTCACAAACTTCACAATGCCTCGTTTGTACAGAATCTATTTGTACTACTGTAGAAGTTTGGTACCATCATGGGCATTATTAGTGCGGTAATTTACGAGATACAGCCTAGGATCCATTAGCGCCTGCACTAAGACATCTGGCTGATATCTCGAAATAAGTTTTAAATGTAATAATGTTCGATCAAGGAAAAAAAAGCTTCTGGGGGGTGTATGGCTCGAGGTCATGGTGCAAAGGACCCTAGATTGAAATTACTCCGAACCATCCCTTTCAGATTTTGCAAAGCGATGCCTGGGAAAAGCTGTTAAAGGCACAATATGTAACTTTTTTGCTTTAAAAATAGCAAAAATCACTACATCTATGTTATATATATTTTTTTTGTTGTGTACTTACATTATCTCGACTGTTTCCAACAACTTTCAAACCAGGAGAAATTTGTAATTTAATTCGAGAAACGTCCCGTTTCTTTATTTCTGTTTTGTCGCCGCCAGTGGCGTCATATCCGCGTTGTCCCTGGTTTCCGCTCGTGCTGCCATGGCAACCAGAGCTATGAACCAGAGCCGTCTGATAGTAACCAAACTGACGCGGACAACTTTGTAGTTCGCAATGTCTATCTGCACGCTGTTGTTGTTTCGTTCAAACATTATGGACCATGGCAAGCAGACTTCGGATAAAAAAAGGAGAACTAAAACGAGAATCAATATCAGCGCGGTGTTTTCGAGATGCCGAGAGCTCCCATAGCTCCACGTCCGATACTTCAACCGCTCCTACATGTACTTTATTAAACAGGTGAGCACATTTACATAAAACTAATCAATGTTTTATAGTTCAACAATGATAAAATGTCAGAATATGATCTGTATGTTATTCTAATGTTGATCTAGCTCACTGCTAGTCTCATACAGACAAACTAACACATACATTTCAACACATTCAAATGCAGTTTAGTGTGATAGTGTAATGTTAGACCAAGTGAAACAGCGCTGCGTTACCTCACAAGTTTAATTTGTCTAATAAACTGACCTGTGAGTAGTAATTCTGCGTGTAGCTCGGTAGAATGAAATGTCCTTATTCCTTTTATATCCGCGGGACTCGCGTCGCGTGTGGAGCTGATAGCTATCTCTTAGCAATCCCGAACTGCTTCATATCACAGTCATGATAAAAGCATCGATGTATTCAGTAATCCATAAACATTATTAGATCGGTCGGCTTGACGTTGACGACAAGATCCATAATTCTTAGCAAATGTTGCGTCATCAATCTACGCCTTTGTTATTGTAAATAGGTTAGCGACCCCTAGTGGCGAAAAATGCCATGCTGTACCTTTAAGATATATAAAAAAAATCAAGCGGTGGTAAA
>NC_140221.1:47186587-47189087 GCF_951802725.1 Rutilus rutilus | reverse complement strand
ATATCAGGAGCCAGACTGGTCCACCAAACTAAAGACTGTGAAAAACAAGATCGTCCGGAGACTCAGCGGTCCTGCAGTCTGCTGGGGAGATGCTTATGCCAAACTGAAGAAATATTACAATGAGAAAGACCAATTCAGCTTGACTGACTTCTGGGCAGCGATGGTCGTCACAACATATGTGAAAGAGGTCTGTGACAATTAATTACACAGCCCTTTATGACTTTATGCCCTTTATGATCCTATTAAAATCTGAGATTTATAAACTTTTTTTATCCTGGAAATAAACAATGTTTCAACTCACAGCCCAACTATGACTAAAGATATTATTGATAGTGTGAACAATATCATGCATGTTCACTTTTAACCAATAACCTATTGAAAGTTGAGAGTTAAAAATTCCAAACTTTAGACAGCAAAAGATAATACTTAAGTCAAACAATCATATATCTTTTTCTGGGAATGAAATGGTGATCAAATTTACTTGATTTTTGATTAGGAAAATTCTCTATATAAAATCTAACTTGAAGCTCCTTTTTGGGTTCCTCAGATTGCCACAATGGTACTTTATAAAGAGAACATGTTAGGTTTTATGAGTAGGTTTTATCACTTGAAGTTGTTGATAACTGAAGAAACTGAAGTTGTCTTACAATAAAATGATGCTACAAAAAATGTTTTCTTCAGATAGATGAACACACTCTCAGATCAGTGGAACCAGAAGAGTAAAGACCCGTTTCCCATCTACACAGTGATCGACAAGCAATGCAAACAGAACAGAGAAGGAGGTTTGTGTTTGTGTGAAAGAGACAGAAATTTAAATGACTTATGTTGTCTGTGTTTGTTTCAGCTGTTGTATGGACGTGTTTCTGTCTGCAGACCCCTGGTTTGAGTTCACTCCATATGAAGCCGGTTATTCCCTCACTGGAGCGTTTGTGGAAACATCCAACTTTGGCAGCAAGTTTAAAAATGGCCGTAAGATCAAGAATCAGCCTGAGATGGACATGCTGTACCTGCAAGGTAACAAACTCTGTTTTAAAGGAGAGTTAATTTCTATTATATTCTTATTCTCAATATTAGATTCTACAGATTCTCTACACTGTACGTTGACCTGAATTAGAGAATAGTATAAAATAGATCAATGGTCTCTGTGATGTATTGATCTGGAGATCAGGGGCCTCATTTATAAACGTTGCGTATGCACAAAAGAAGGCGTACGCCGCTCTCTATGCAATAATTGGTATTTATAAAAAGCAAACTTGACGGGAAAATGTGTGGTCCTTCACGCAGACTCTGACCCAGGCGTACGCACAAAAACGGGTGAAATGAGAAATGGCGACACTGTCGGCAGATGGAAGAAACACGTGAAAGTGTGTGAAACTGTAGACCGTTGTGTAAAAGAAATGGCAATACTGCCTCTCATAAATAACATGAAGACTTCACAAAGCAAGTCACACAAAGATATTGAAGAAAATGTATAAAAACATTTTGGATCAATAAAACTAAGAAATAACATAAATAACTCCAGAAAGGGCACACTGCAGACAGGATTTACATTTCACATGCAAATCAAATTAAATCGGCTAAATAACCTGTGTGAGCAGGCTCTTCAGCACAACATATCGATGCACCGAAAAAAACAAAACAATTAATTTACTAAATTAAATTAGAACAGAATATACCTTTCTAATAAATAAAAATACAAAACGAAATAAATCAGAATCAAGTCTCAAGATGAGGAGCAAATGTGTGAAAAATGCCTAAAGTGCAGGGGAACATATATTCAAAACACAAGCTACAAATAGATTAGATAACCCTGACAGATCAATAAATAAAATTAAAATAAAGAAATTATTAAAATAACGATGGTAGCCAGAATTTTCAACTTTGTCTTTTTAACTGCAGAAACAACAATAAATGCTAAATTGGAGAGGCAGTCTTTTTAGCTAAAAATGTTCAAAGCCTCCAAAAATCGAATTAGAAATGGCTGAAAAGTTTTGAAATCACTTGTACCCTAACGTTACCTGATCGAGAGAAAAAATCCAGTCTTTCACTCTGTCTGTGTCCGTTGGAGTATTTTGTGCGCGAAACACTTAACGTGAAAAATGTTTAACGACTTAATCTCCTAAAATAGTTAAATTAAAATATGAAAACGCTTTACGCACTGCGTTCATATTCTGGGTTAATCTGCTTATCTCTGCACATGGTTTCTTAATAAAGTGTGTACTGTGTAGGCCTACATACATTAGCCTAAGCCACGTTGAAGTGCCTTTTAAGCATTTTAAAAGCTTTTTTTCACGTTAAGCATTTTAGAATGTCTTGTGGAAAACCAACTTGTTAACGTTGGCCGGCAGAAGTGCGATCATGGTTTTCCTGATGCTAAATCCAGCCTTTGAGAATAGGCTATCCTTTCTGATTATGTACATCCACACTTTAGATTTTCTTATCCCAGACATTGTTAAAGATTTAAATCCTTGCCACCAAGACGCTCCTCTGAACATTAAAT